>NW_027466231.1:292500-335000 GCF_046127955.1 Nelusetta ayraudi
GCACGACCACAGGTGTCTCCGTGTATCCAGTGCCGTGTGCAAAGAGCCTCTGGGCACATTTCCAGTTGCTCACTGTTGAAATTTCATTCACCCCCCCCCCCCCCACCCACCTCCCAGTGATCCTGCAGGTGGTGGGGAAGTGGTGTGAAACCAGGCGCCGCTCCCCTGCTGGCGTGATGGAATATGCAGCATGGTCTTGACTGATAGGAGTTCACTCATGCATGAAATGAGGAAACTTCCCAGTCTTGAAATGACCTTTGTTGGGGTTTGCCGTCACGTTTTTTTCTTCCGTAATCTGAATTCATCTTAATTCATTCAAAGCAGACGCGTTGACGAGACGCCGATCCTAAAATCTTTGGAATTGTTTTTCACGTCTCTCTGCCAGCGCTCCTGCTGATGGCTCGGAAATCTGTAAATCTGCTCCCAAGTGACCAGTGAGTGGCACATCCGGTCCTCGGACTTCCTCCTCTCTGATTGGCTATTGCCAGGTTGCTTGGAAAGCACACCCTGAGGGGACTCCAGCAGGATGCAGTGGAGGCTGCAGTGGAAGCTGCAGTGGGACCACATGGGGCTTGGCGGTGGGCTCCGTGGCCCTGCCACCTGATCACGAGGCTCGTCATTAATTCATGGCTGTGTGCAGGGAGCGGTCCAATCACAACCAGTCACATGGTGTGCTGCCTTCAAGGGCAGGCCAGCCAGTGGTGCATGCTGGCGTTTTCAGTCATCACTTTGGCTGCTCCAAAACACAATCAGCTGAGGGAACCTGGTGGGCAGCAGCAGTACTGCACCCTGGAATCATCGGCTGGTCCAACCCCACAGTGCCGAGTGCCGAGCGGGGAGGCAGTGGGGGACCACTGTTCCAGTCTCTGGCCTGAGCCGGCTGGGGATGGCAGTGTCCCAGTGGTCAGGGCGGACACTCTGCCACTGCTACCACAGGACTCCGCATCTGATGATGCACTGTGTGGAGTTTGCATGATCTCCCTGCCAGTGAGGCTGCATTTTGCTTTTCCACTGACGAGCTCGATCACCCCGGTCTGTCACAGCATCATTTTCATCTTCCTGGGTTCCACAATTCTTAAGTCTGTGTCGCATTTCAGTGACGCAAACGTTGAAACAAAATGCTTCTGATTGAAGTTGCATTGTAAAATATTCATTTGACTTTTTACATTTTTACATAGATTTTTATTTTTGCTGTGGCTCTGTTCTGGGACTCCTCTGCCTTCCCCTACACAGAAAAGCTGAGGCACGTCTCCCTCCCTTCCTCTCCCATCACTCTTCCAAGTGAGGACTTGGAGAGGAAGAAGGGATGGCGGCAGCCAAAGCTCCCAGAATAGAGTCGGCATCAATGGCAACAGTTAGGACACTGGTGAGTCAGAACAAATGAGAAGGAGGAGCCGGAGAGGCAGCAAGGAGAGGAAGCAGCACTGGCGGGTGGAAAATGTCATTTAACCACATCTCCAAACCCCCGGAGGACACCTGGGGACAGGAGAGCCTTCAGGCTGAAGGAGGAGGTCGTCCACAGGGCAAAGATGTCCTGCAGACCTCCTCCACAGGCTCCACCCCCACCGCAGAGCCAAGCCCTCTGCGGAGGTCGCAGTCTTTGAGGCAAAGAGAGTGCTCGTTTAACCCGAGTTCAATTCTCCTCCTCTCCTTGTAATTCCCCGACGGTCCCTGAACGCCACGCACCCCGGTGCCAGCGTTGGATATTTTGTAAAGCTGCAATGTCCCGCAGTCCAAGAACCAAGAACAGCTGCTGCTGCACGGTCAGCGCGGACACGGAATCATTTCAATCCATCGCAGGGATTCAAATGATTCCAAGATAATTGACAAAAACAGTCTGGGTGTGACGACGTGAAGTCAAACAAACATCTCAATGATCAACCAACATAACCTCAATCGATGCAACCAGCAGCTACCAGCAGTGTCTCTGAAGTCCTTCTAGTCCAGACTGAAGTTTGCTCCTTTCACGCTGGTGGTCGAGGTTGATTGTCACCTGGAGCAGGTGTGGTGTTGGTGTTGTGTGCAAAAGTTCAGTGTTTGGGCACTTTACCACCATCTGGTGGACAGGTGTGGAACTGCGACTGGCTCCTGCCAGCACACTGATACCTGGATACTGGCTGATGGCGATGAGGTCCAAGATGCTTTCAAAGAAGACGGGAGGTGTGGTGATTTCCAAAGAGCCGGTAGTTTGCAGCTCCTGGGAGTTGTGATGGCTGATGGATGATGAGCCAGCAGCAGCCACCGCTCGCAACCAGGACCCTCCACTGGCCTACTTCGGTTGGGGCAATCCTCGCTCTCACCCCCCCCACCGCCTCCTGAAATTCCTGCTCTTCATCCATTTTAGATGAGCCCTGAGTGATCGTGGCTGTTTAACTCTTAATCTCTGCCTACATGTCTTCCCGGCCCTGGCAGTTCTTCAGGAGGCGGTGAGCACCAGAGACCCGGAGCTTGTGCGTCTGGTGCTTCGCTACAGGGACCACCAGCGGACCGCCAAGAGACTGGCCAGCATCCCCGTCCTGCTGGAGCGACTGCGACAAGTGCGCACTTTCCACTGCTGTCAGATAGGAACACAGTGTCGACTGACAGTTGATGATTACACAAAGCAATCATCAACTGCACATAAACTGCACCAGTACATGGAGGAGATTTTTCTTTTTTTCTTTGTTTCTTTTTAAATGTTCCCATGTTCTTGTTTGCTGGTACACAGACCAGACTGGCACACAGGTCTGCCGTCTTTGGGAGGCCAAATATAGAAGAACCTCTGTTTTTATTGCTCATTCTGACATGTTGATGGTGGCACTATGACAAACACACTCCTGCTGCTCCTTCATCTCTCCCTCACATTGTGCTCCTCTGCCGCCTTCTAGCCATCACTTCTATTATTAACACACACACACACACACACACACACACACACATGTTTGTTTGAAGGACTTTTTGGACTCTTTGCACGAGGTCCCCACAGTGAACTTTGTGCTGAAGATGTTGCAAGATGTTGCACACACACACAACTGTTTCTCTGTGACACTGCCCCCTATTGTGAGACAGAGAGTGAAGCAGCATCACTACTCATCTTCTTTTCTCTTAAATTCTCTTCCACCGGTCTTTTATGTGCATCCTTTAAATATGTCTGTCTGTCTGTCTGTCTGCCTGTCTGTCTGCCTGCCTGACCTACTGTGTGTCTGTCTCTCTGACTGACCTACTGTCTGTCTGTCTGTCTGTCTGCCTGTCTGTCTGTCTGCCTGTCTGACTGACTGCCTGCCTGTGTGTCTGTCTGTCTGTCTGCCTGCCTGTCTGTCTGACTGACTCACTGACCTACTGTCTGTCTGTCTCTCTGACTGACCTACTGTCTGTCTGTCTGTCTGTCTGACTGACTGACTGACTGACCTACTGTCTGTCTGTCTGACTAACTGCCTGCCTGCATGTCTGTCTCTCTGTCTGACTGACTGACCTACTGTCTGTCTGTCTGACTGACTGACTGCCTGCCTGTCTGTCTGTCTGTCTGCCTGTCTGCCTGTCTCTCTGCCTGCCTGTCTGTCTGACTGACTGACTGACCTACTGTCTGTCTGTCTCTCTGACTGACCTACTGTCTGTCTGTCTGTCTGCCTGTCTGTCTGTCTGTCTGACTGACTGACCTACTGTCTGTCTGTCTGTCTCTCTGTCTCTCTGTCTGTCTGCCTGCCTGCATGCCTGCCTGTCTGTCTGTCTGCCTGACTGACCTACTGTCTGTCTGTGTGTCCAGGCCCAGGACTTCTACGTGGAGATGAAATGGGAGTTTACGAGCTGGGGTAAGTGGAGCCGTGCTGTGATCCTCATCGGCCTCCGTCAGCGACTTTAGTCTGAGCTAATCGTGTTAGCGCCTCCCTGTGGACTTGCGGAGTCCCGCCTCTTCCTGTTGTGGTGGACGCTGGGTCTCACACTTCATGCTTTCAATCTGATCCCACGCCAGCCATGTATGCTGAGCTTCAGCATGCTACAGTATAGTGCTCAACAACCAATGACTGCTGCTATGGTATCTTCACTGCCATGGACATTGACACAACATTGAATTGGTTTAACCATTGTGTGTGTGTGTGTGTGTGTGTGTGTGTGTGTGTGTGTGTGTGTGTGTGTGTGTGTGTGTGTGTGTGTGTGTGGGTGTGTGTGCGTGTGTGTGTGCGTGTGTCTCCGCAGTGCCCCTCGTGTCACGCATCTGCCCCAGCGACACGTACCGGGTGTGGAAGAGCGGCCAGTGCCTCCGTGTGGACACCACGCTGATGGGCTTCGAGCAGATGACCTGGCAGAGAGGAAACAGGAGCTTCATCTTCAAGGGCCAAGGTCAGAGGAGTCACTGTGTGTTTCAGTCCTCTCACCTGGCCAGGTACCGGTCTGGTCAATGGGGACACGTCACAGTATCTGTAGAGACGATGTACCAACCGTGTGTTCCTCACTTCCTGGAAAGAATTTCTGATTCCTGCAGCACTTTTTGAACTTCCTGGTGGTGGACGACTCAGCTGTTTAACAGCCAATTGTAGAAACAACAGTGAGGAAATCAAATGTTATTCATGTGGGTGTGGTATAATACATTTGGGTAAAGATAGTGAACATTTTTCAAAGTGTTTGATAAGAGAATTGATGAGCTTCGGAGGTGCAGCAGCTGAGCTTTGTTGCACTTCAGCTGCACCAAACCCCCTGTTTGTCCTTTAAAGGTCCAGTGTGACCCATTTGAAAGGAGTTCCAGCATTGAAGGAAGCCTGCACAACAACGCATTTGTTTACATTTACAATGTAAACAAATCTAAAATTCAATTCACATTCCTGATAATTGGATTGGCTGTTGATGTCGTCGCTGTTTCTTCTGGTTCCATCGGGGACTCGTACTTGCGTCTTATGCCCCTCCCCTTTTCCTGCAACCCCTCTCACTCAGACTCCAGCGCTGAGGTGATGGAGGTGGACCACGACAAGCAGCTGGTGTACTGTGAAACCCTGTGCGTCTCGTCCCTCGCGGCGCTCTCGCCCGGTCGGCTGAACGAGGACGCCTCCAACAGCGGCGCCACCGCCAACCTGGGCCTTCTGGGTGCAGCGCAGCCCAGTGATGAGCAGGTGGCCGCCAGGCTGTCGGCTCCAGTGGTGACCACGCAGCTGGACACCCGCAACATTGCCTTCGAGAGGTCAGAAGCAAAAATATCTTCCTGCCTTAAGCCTTTCCAAAGTTCTTCCGTGGCCTAGAATCATGGAGCACCAGCCGATCATCTCCGTGCTGGACCTGATTCCATCGTGGAACTGCACATTGCACCAGATGGCCATCATGACAGCATGGTCAAGCAGCGACCTGAAACTAAATCATTGAAAGATTCATGCATTTCACACGAGGGGTGACGTGCAAGCAAGGAGACGGAACTGCAGCAGACGACCGGCTCCGCTGATACACAAACATCGGAGCTCCTGTCAGCGTAGATCAGCTGATCTTGACTTCCTGCTGCTACTTGGGTTTTACATCAGAAGCTGAATCTAACGAGATGTTGTGGCTGAGAAGATCTTGTTTTCAGTGTTGTCCCTCTGTGTGCCGCTGAGTGGTTTCACTGTTGGTGAAACTCTTCAGAGGGAATTACTGCATGTGGAACGATGTGTTGAACAGTGTGGAAGGATTGAGCCGCAGTGCAGAGTGAGTCTGTCTGTCTGTCTGTCTGTCTGTCTGTCTGTCTGTTGCTGCTGCTGCTTTGTTTCCGGCACTTTTTTAACCGCGGCCGCCTCCTGGACCGCAACCCACAGTCCAGCAGAACAACTTGCAGCCTGTCCTCTGAGGAACGTCCCGCAGTGCATCCCATACATAGTGACAACCCTGACAGCAGCCGCGTTCCACTCATGTAGAGTTCATAGCCTGCAGTGATGCTTCTCACAAAGACCAGCATCTGCTGCTGACGCTCATCCTGCTTGGTCCACGTCAGCCCCTGGACACATGCACAAGGGTTTGTTTTTTTTTTGTATGGAAATCAAAGCTGAGAGACTCCACAGCGCGAGTCACCGACGACTGAGTCTCAGCAACTCCTCAGGACGCACCAGGACACACTGGTTTTGAGGCTCAGCGATGGTAGAACGCTAAAGACGGCAATGATGACGGCGCAAAGAAGATTGAAAACACGGGAGGGGGGAGAAGAGAGGAAGAGAGGACGAGAGGAAGGGCAGTTTCTGTAGAGTTGCCATGAAAGAGGAAAAACGGTGGACTTGACAGCAGATAGAAAGAGCGATGTGACACAAGACAGAGTCCAAACTGCAGAGTCCAAACTGGGATAGTGAGCGGTGCTGGAAGGCGGACGTGAGGAAGAACCGGGCCTGCAGAGGAACACAGTGACGGATGGCTCAGTGATGGAAAAAGACCAAAGACAGGGAGGGGAGTTTTCACAGATGAAACAGAGAGTCAGGCAGAAGCTGTCCGTCCGTCCCTCCGTCCCTCCGTCCGTCCGTCCGGGAGCAGAGAGCCATCATCTTGGCCTTCAGTCTCTCAGCACCTCATCATCCCCTCAGGGCTGTTCCCCCTCCTCAGCACTCCTGTCTGCGGGTGCCAGCAGTCTATTTATGATGCTCCGCAGCGGCCCACTCTGTCAAACTGCACAAAGAGAGGACGTCCAACACAAACGACTCGCTAACTTCCACGTCACCGCCGCGCTTCTGCCGACTTGCAACACTGGCTGGCGTCCCGACTGTCGCAGCTCGGCAGCAACCACGGGTCAGAGCCCGAGGTTTGCAGGTGCAGTCGATCAGGGGCGTCGTCCAGGGTGTCAGCCCACTGGGACGGGAGAGGGGCGGGGCTCCAGGAAGCCTGAGTGCAGCAGAGGCAGCAAGAGAAGATGGACGGATGGATGGATGGATGGATGGGTGGATGGATGGATGGTGAATGGCTGGATGGATGGATGGGTGGATGGATGGATGGATGGATGGATGGGTGGATGAATGGATGGTGAATGGCTGGATGGATGGATGGATGGATGGGTGGATGGGTGGATGGAAGGATGTATGGATGGATGGAAGGATGGATGGATGGATGGATGGATGGAAGGATGGATGGGTGGATGGATGGAAGGATGGATGGATGGATGGATGGATGGATGGAAGGATGGCTGGATGGATGGCTGGATGGGTGGATGGATGGATGATGGATGGATGGATGGGTGGATGGATGGATGGAAGGATGGGTGGATGGATGGTGGATGGATGGAAGGTTGGGTGAAAGGATGGGTGGATGGATGGATGGAAGGATGGATGGATGGGTGGATGGATGGATGGAAGGATGGGTGAAAGGATGGGTGGATGGATGGATGGGTGGATGGAAGGATGGATGGATGGATGGAAGGATGGATGGATGGATGGATGGATGGATGGAAGCATGGATGGATGGATGGGTGGATGGATGGATGGGTGGATGGAAGGATGGATGGATGGATGGAAGGATGGATGGATGGATGGATGGATGGATGGAAGCATGGATGGATGGATGGGTGGATGGATGGAAGGATGGATGGATGGGTGGATGGATGGATGGATGGATGGTGAATGGCTGGATGGATGGATGGGTGGATGGATGGATGGATGGATGGATGGGTGGATGAATGGATGGTGAATGGCTGGATGGATGGATGGATGGATGGGTGGATGGGTGGATGGAAGGATGTATGGATGGATGGAAGGATGGATGGATGGATGGATGGATGGAAGGATGGATGGGTGGATGGATGGAAGGATGGATGGATGGATGGATGGATGGATGGAAGGATGGCTGGATGGATGGCTGGATGGGTGGATGGATGGATGATGGATGGATGGATGGGTGGATGGATGGATGGAAGGATGGGTGGATGGATGGTGGATGGATGGAAGGTTGGGTGAAAGGATGGGTGGATGGATGGATGGAAGGATGGATGGATGGGTGGATGGATGGATGGAAGGATGGGTGAAAGGATGGGTGGATGGATGGATGGGTGGATGGAAGGATGGATGGATGGATGGAAGGATGGATGGATGGATGGATGGATGGATGGAAGCATGGATGGATGGATGGGTGGATGGATGGAAGGATGGATGGATGGGTGGATGGATGGATGGATGGATGGATGGATGGAAGGATGGATGGAAGGATGGGTGGATGGATGGTGGATGGATGGAAGGATGGGTGAAAGGATGGATGGATGGATGGATGGAAGGATGGATGGATGGGTGGATGGATGGATGGAAGGATGGGTGAAAGGATGGGTGGATGGATGGATGGGTGGATGGAAGGATGGATGGATGGATGGAAGGATGGATGGATGGATGGATGGATGGATGGAAGCATGGATGGATGGATGGGTGGATGGATGGAAGGATGGATGGATGGGTGGATGGATGGATGGATGGATGGATGGAAGGATGGATGGGTGGGTGGATGGATGGATGGATGGGTGGATGGATGGATAGGTGGATGGATGGATGGATGGATGGTGGATGGATGGATGGAAGGATGGGTGGATGGATGGAAGGATGGGTGGATGGATGGATGGTGGATGGATGGAAGGATGGATGGATGGGTGGATGGATGGATGGAAGGATGGGTGGATAGATGGTGGATGGATGGAAGGATGGGTGGAAGGATGGATGGATGGATGGAAGGATGGATGGATGGGTGGAAGGATGGGTGGAAGGATGGATGGATGGATGGATGGATGGGTGGGTGGAAGGATGGACGGAAGGATGGATGGATGGATGGGTGGATGGATGGATGGATGGATGGATGGATGGCTGGATGGATGGATGGAAGTTGATGTAAAAGCTGTGTGTTGGCCGCAGAGACTCACATGGGATTTGTTGATCTTCTGTTACAGGAACAAGACGGGCATCCTGGGCTGGAGGAGCGAGAAGATGGAGACAGTGAATGGATACGAAGCCAAGGTGACCACGTGTTCGCTGCCCAACAGTGGTTTGTGGATGAACATCTCTGAGACTCCTGACGCAAACCTCAAACCTTTCATCAAGTACTGAAGAGTCAGGAGCAGAGTGGCCCGTGTCACTCTGCTTTAGTGGCGGTTACATCTAGTGGTGACATTTCACATTGCAGCATCTCTCACTCTCCCTCCCTCTCCTGAGCTCGCCAGTGAACTACAGTGGCCCTGTGAACCCAAACCTGGACACCTGCTCCACCTTCTTCTTCTTCTTCTTCTTCTTGGTTGGTTTATGTGAGGACGCCCCCTAGCGTTCAGCCTAAATACCAAACACTCTGCTGTCAGGCAGCTGGATTGTCCACACCAGGCTTCCTTAGAAATATGCTGGTGCAAGATCTGTGGAGGTTCTCATATGACAACAGTTCTAAGTCGTTCTAAACCACATGAATGTTATTGTACTGCCAGTATAGACTTTTATTGATGTATTCATGGGCAGCGTGTTAAGATTTTCCTTTTTTTTTTTTTACCAAAATAAAAGTCATAAATCAAGCCAAATATCACACAGTGGACCTTCAAGTGTTGATGAGATCCGCCGACCGCTGGCCTCGTCTTTGACCCGTGCACGCGATCGTGCGCCCTTGTGTGGAATGCGTGATTGCTGTGCTGCTATTTCTCCCAGCAACAAGAAACGCTGTTTTCTGATTGGATAACAGCCCAACCATCCATTCGATGGGCGGCTGGAGAGGCTCTTTGCTCGAGGAGGGACGTCTGGGAATCAGGCATGTGTGAATAATTTGCCTCGAGGGGGGAAACGATCACCTGCTCATCAGAGAGCAGATGGCTCTCACACACCTTGACCCCATTGGTTTGCCTTTACCCTTCGGAGAGATCAATGGGAGACAAGTGTGGGGCGCCGCCCACCATCTGTCCCCGGTTCCTCCAAGCTCTTCAGAGGAGCTCCGCCGCACTCTGGCTGGAAGAGTAAGAGTGATGTTCAGCTTGATTCTCCTCTCTGGACCCGTTTTCCTCCTTCAGTCAACATGAAAACAGCAGGTTTTCACATTTTTGATGCCTGTTTTTTTTTTTTTTTTCATTTTTGTTTTGGACAACACATGTTTGATCAGAAGAAGGCGGAGCAGGTCTCCAGGTTTGGGGCATGCAGGCCACTGTAGTTCACTGGCAAAATCTCCAACTATTCCACACTGGACCCTGAAAGGTGCCACCTGCTGGTGCAGGGTGTCAGTGCACCGCTGATGATTGTCCGCTCTGCCGTTCGGCTACTCGACTGTTAGCTCCCAGTGAGCCGCCTGCATTAGGAGCAGTTCACTGGCAGGGCTTTTATAGCTGAGGCACACTGGAGGTGGAACGTATTTAAATGTCACATCTTTGCTCCCATTGAGTACTGCAGTTTAGCAAGTAGTACTTTCCTATGGATTCTACTACACCTGGATTGCAAACGAGAGAATCCGCAGCATTTTCACGACTTCTATATTTAGAGGTGTGTTCACCTGCAGGCTGTTCGCCATGGGAAACCTGCCACTGCACTTCTGCTATTCTTTGGGATTCAGGGCAAGCAAATCCCTGAGCCCAGTTTGTGACAGAGGTGGCATTTTAATATTTGATAGTGTGTTGATGTTGAGTATATATCATGTGTGGAAGTACCGCCTCCAGCTCCCTCCCACTTCACGCGCTTGTTCTTCTTCTCAGTGAACCACTGATGAAACATGCAGCACTTTAAATGAGCTCTTTGTCATCACGTTGTGTTTATCTTCATGTCTTCATATCTTCATCATCTTCAACATGGAACTAAAACAAATGGTTTTCTGTGGGACGGTGTAAACAGAGGGCTAAATATATATTTTTTTACAAATAGTCAAACTGGACTCTTTACTTGCATTGCGCTACAGTGAAGTGTATAATATTTTGTTACCTATTTTATATTCTTTCATTGGATGACTTACATTCTTTTGCACAAGTTAAATTTCCTTGTTTGCGTTGAAATTTTGGCCAATAAAGTTGCTTCTTCCAACTCCGACAGTGCCTGCAGAAGAACTTGTTTCTATTTATAACTGCTGGTCCTCAGCAGGAGGCTAAAGCTAATGTAGCGGCTCCTTCTGTTCCCCCTTCCCAGGTGTATGCTGCCTCCAACGTGGAGCTGATCACCAGGACCAGAACCGACCACCTGTCGGACCAGAACAAGAACAAGACCAAAGGTACCAACAATTTCATTATTATTATTATTATTATTATTATTATTATTATTATTATTATTATTATTATTATTATGTTACTGCACAGTTACTGCACATCAGCTCATCTCTGTGTGGCCTGTGCTGACTCAGATCATACTCATCTGTCAGTCACATGTATGTGCAGTCAGAAGAGGGTGACGGCTGAGTGGCGCCGCCCCTCTGGGGAGTTGGATGGAAGCGTCCCGAGGTTCTGGGTGGACATCCTGAGCGGCTCACTCGCATTTTTCTGCTTGACATCATAAATCAAACAGAATCAGCCGTCCTCTCGGAACACACTGTCGCCGTCAGTCAAAATCAAACCTCTCTCTCACACACACACACACACACACACACACACACACACACACACACACACACACACACGAGGCCTCCTCTGCTCCCCTCGGTCAACAGTCCCCATCTGCACTGCCTTATTATGCATGAGGGACTCAGCGACTCCTGACTGACTCATCTGTCCACTCCTCTCCGCCCATTATCACTGTTTGTCATTTGGCTGCCATGTAACACCAGGACCGCCTTCCTCACTGGTTCTGAATCCAGTCCGGTTCAAGGTCAGGTGTCTAAATGCCTTCGCTGGAGTCGTCAGCAGCAAGCACGTCGTTCTCCCCCTGTGGTTGAAGAGCTGAACAACCACCAAAGCATGAAAGAAATGTTTGGAATCGGCAGTAATCAGCTGAGCCAACATTGACACATGAGGGGGAAACAAGGATTTTGCTGCTTTGCTGGATTTGAGCTGCTCACTGATCAGAGCCACAAGACACACAAAACATTTTTCTCTCCAGATTGTGTTGTTGTGCGACTGTGTTGTCAAACTCTATCACTGATGTGTGTGTGTGTGTGTGTGTGTGTGTGTGTGTGTGTGTGTGTGTGTGTGTGTGCAGGGGGGAAGACGCCGCTGCAGAACTTCCTGGGGATCGCAGAGCAACACATGGGCCAACACAACGCAGTGAGTCGACTGGCTGCCTCACACCCTCCACTGGGGGGCGCTGTCACTCACACCTCTCCATTCAAAAGATGACATTGAATGATGGGCTCAATGTAAAGCGCTGTATAAATCCAATACATCATTATTATTATTATTATTGTTATAAAGAAGCTGAATGTTGCAGCTAATGCTATGTAGCATTTAGCCTCCAGTGGTGTTGGGCTCACTCCAGTCAAAATAGTGACAATGCACCCCCCCCCAGAGTCCTCTCCACCCAGTCTGGTTAGCACTCAGCCTCTCTGGCGCCCCCTGCAGGCCGCCCAGCAGGTCACCCAGCAGTCCAGTCCCGCTGCCACCAACCCGGCAGCGCTGACGGCTGAGGAGTACTTCAACCCCACCTGGTCTCCCACGCTGAGGGACATCGGACACCCGTGCCAGCTCACCACCAAGACCCAGAGGTCTCTCACACACACACACACACACACACACACACACACACACACACACACTGACAGGATGTGTGTTTCCTGTGTCCTGTCTGCTCCTCCTGCAGGTTCAAGGCCAAGCTGTGGCTGTGTGAGTCGCACCCGCTGTCTCTGGCCCAGCAGGTGGTGCCCATCATCGACCTCATGGCCATCTCCAACGCCCTGTTCGCCAAGCTGCGGGACTTCATCACCCTGCGCCTGCCACCGGGCTTCCCCGTCAAGATCGGTGAGGCCGGGGGTCGGGGGGGGGGGGGGACCTTCAAGGCTCTCAGAATATTTTCCTAGCAGAAGCTTTAAAGCAATGAACCATGATGAAAGGAGCGTGAAGAGATGCTCCTCCACCTCCCTGCAGAGATCCCCCTATACCACATCCTCAACGCCAGGATCACCTTCAGCAACCTCAACGGCTGTGAGGAAGCCACCAGGAACAGCAGCAGCGGCAGCAGCAGCAGCAGCAGCAGCAGCAGCAGCGAGGTGGGGCTGGACGTGGACGGACAGAAGGACGTCCCCAGGACGGACACCCCCTCCCCCAGCAGCGACTCCTCTAGCGTCTCCAGCTGCAGCTCCGGCTCCACCAGTGAGGCCACCAGTCACACACACAACGCTCCTCTCTTTATTTCTCACTGATGTCCAGCAGTCCTCACAGTTTGAAGACTTCCCCTCCTGCGGTCCACACAGAAAACAGACAGCAAATTGCAATAATCCCAAATCACAGTGGGTGAAATGATTATTCTATATATTATTACACTCACCAAGATGCCTCCAATGCAATGTGAAAAACCAAAACCAATAGAATGGTTCTGGGTGGTCCAGGGGTGGTTCTGGGATGGTTCTGAGTGGTCCAGGCATGGTTCTGAGTGGTCCAGGGATGGTTCTGAGCGTTCCAAGGGTGGTTCTGGGTGGTTCTGGGATGGTTCTGGGTGGTCCAGAGATGGTTCTAGAAAGTACAGGGATGGTTTTGGGCGGTCCAGGCATGGTTCTGAGTGGTCCAGGGATGGTTCTGAGCGTTCCAAGGGTGGTTCTGGGTGGTTCTGGGATGGTTCTGGGTGGTCCAGGGATGGTTCTAGAAAGTACAGGGATGGTTCTGGGCGGTCCAGGCATGGTTCTGAGCAGTGCAGGGATGGTTCTGGGAGGTCCAGGGATGGTTCTGGGTGGTTCTGGTGGTTCTAACCTCTGTCACATGTTGCACTGTGGCCCCAGCAGTTGGTTAAAGTCTGGTCCAGTGGCTCCTCCACTGTATCATCACTGGCCAGCTGCAGTCAAGCAGAAGAACCAGCAGAATCAGTCTTCACTGCCCCGGTCCAGTCCAGTCTAGTCCTCCTCCTCCTCCTCCTCTTAGCTCCTCCTCTCTCCCTGTGTGTCAGTGTCGTGTCGAGCGGGAGAGATCCCCCAGTGTGTGTTCGAGGCGCCGGCGGGCTACACCCTGCTGGGAGGCAAGCAGAGGGACAGCATGAGGGAGGAGGAGGAGGACCTGCTGCAGTTCGCCATCCAGCAGAGTCTGCTGGAGGCCGGTTCCGAGTACGACCAGGTGGGCCCGCGTCCCGGAGGGGAGGAGGAGTGGAGCCCGGCTCTCAGTCCAGGCAGTGTTGTGTCCTCCTCTTCCTCCTCTTCCTCACCAACCTCCTATCTGCTCTTCTGTTCTGCTGCTAGGTGACCATCTGGGAGGCTCTGACCAATAGCAAGCCAGGAGCTCACCCTCTGTCCAGCGACCCCAGCCGTCTGGAGAGGTCTTCTTTTTCTTCTTCTTGTCTTGTTTGTCATACACGAGTGGTTTTGTTTCTGTGTTTACGTCCGCAACACGTCATGAAAATAAGATTATACTGCGCAAACAAACACCAGAGTCCGAGTAATGAGAACTCTGCTCCACAAAATGAAAGTTACACACAGCTCCTCAACCTTTCTCCCCAAAGTTGTCAGATTGATTTTTTCTTATGATGTTTTCTGCAGGGAAGAAACTTGAAGGTCTCTGAAGTCTGAAAACAGCCCATAATAATAATAATAATAATAATAATAATAATGATAATAACAATGTGGCCCCCTCAGGACTGCTGCCCCGCCCTCCACCGGTCTCACTGCTGCCACCTACTGGTATTGTTGCTCAACCTCCTCAGTTTCCAATTGTTCCGTCCCGCCAATCTTTCCCACAATCCTTCACTCACATCCTGTCTTCCTGTGTGTCAGTGTGAAGAGTGTGCGACTGTCAGTGTGATCACTGGTACACACAACGGCACAACCGCGCATCTTCTCTACGCAAACTACAAATACAACTTCCCCTCCACTCCACTAGGTGGTGTCAGTTCCCCTTGCTGGTTAGCACACTGTTAGCACACTGTCACCTCTTCCTATTAGCATGATAACACTCATAGACTGAATTTAACTTGAAGTTTGATTCATGTTATTTGGACCGTTGAACGTTTTATTTCCGTTTTCCCAGGAGCCCTCAGCACAAGCCCCGCCCCTCGTCCAGCCTCTGCTCCACCCCGTCCAAGAAGAAGCCCATCCCCTCCTCCTCGACCACCGGGACCGCCGCCTCCACCACCGTCTCCACCGCCGGCACCACCGGCGCCCCCTGCTGCAACTACAACGAGCAGCTGCGCCTGGCCATGGAGCTGTCGGCCCGCGAGCAGGAGGAGGCGGAGCTGCAGCGGCAGCACGAGGAGGCGGAGCTGCAGCGCATCATCCGGCTGTCACTCATGGAGAAGTGATGATGATGATGATGATGATGATGATGATGAAGGGGGTCCTGGCTGAGGTTCCTGACTTCAAGCAACAGCAGCAACAAAATTAAAGTTTTTTGTAGATTGAGAAGAAAACAGGTTTTCAGTTTGGGAGCTGCTGCTGCTGCTGGAACCGACCTCACTGCTGCTCCTCCGTCTCCTCTGCCAGACTCCCCCACCAAGCCATAGGGGGGCGCTGCTGCTGTCCAGCCTCGCTTTGCACAGGAAGTGCCACAGATGGCACTTCCTGTGCTGCCAGTGGTGGCCACAGGAAGTGCTAGTGGTGGCCACAGGAAGTGCCACTGGCAGGACCTCCTGTGGCCACTGACAGTACTTCCTGTGGCCACCGGTGGCACTTCCTGTACTGCCAGTGGCACTTCCTGTGCCAGTTTACACAAGAAACCAACAAATTTGATACAATGAGTGCAACAAGGGACTCCTGTCTGCTTTCACGTGTGTGTGTGTGTGTGTGTGTGTGTGTGTGTGTGTGTGCGTGCACTCTAGACTTTGAGTGTGATGAACGCTCCACACACAGCACAGTGCAGGCACGAAGTCCTGCTGTTTGTTCAAGTGTGTGTGAGTCGCTACACAATAACAACACAACCTGATGGAGGACGAGGTCGCATCTGTTTTTTCCTTTGTTCACTGAATTGTTTTTTTCCCCCTTTTTGTATTTGTGTTTTTTTTTTTAACAAAATAAATAAATAAATAAATAAAATACTTGTCACAATCCAGTATCAGCACAAACCAGGAGAGGTGTGACTTCCCTGCAATCCCTCGTTCACCCTCCAGGGGGGGAGAGAGAGGGGTGAAAACAAAATATTTTGGTTTTATTTTGTTGTTGTTTTTTTTTTGTTTGTTTGTTTTTTTTAACTTTCTAAAACAAACGTTGCACAAAATATGCACTGCGGGTTTTTATTGCGAGATGCTTGGGAGGACGAGCAGAGGAGGAAATAAAGGCAAACTTTTCTAGCAGCGTCGCTTGGCGTCGTCTCGTTCCTTCCTCTTTAAACGACTTTCAAACAGCGCCCCTCAGTGGGCAACAGCGGTAGGGACACAGCTCCAGCAGCAGGAGGCGCCGCAGAGGCTAACTATAGGTATACACAATATATGTATGCATGTATAAAATATGAGACCCCCTTAAAGTTTTGCTTGCAGGGCTTCAGGGGGTTCCGGCCCCCCTGGATCCCCTGTAATTGGTGCACTGCTCCGCCCCACAAGTCATGGTCACTTTGCTGCGGTTGCTGTGGTGGCAGTTCAAGGTGCTCTTGGTTTATTATCAGCAGCAGTGACTTCTGCAGCTGTTTAAAGGGCGCCAGCAGGGGGCTCCACTGGCCTGCAGAGCACTGTTTAATTAGCCACATGCAGCTGTGGGCTGAATGTCAGACTGGAAGTGACTGGGAGCTCCTGCAGAGGAGGAGGTGGTGGTGGTGGTGTTGATGAAATACATTGTTACCATGTGGACAAACTGTAGGATTCACAAGCAAAATTCCTCTTCCAGCTCATTTGCAAACATGTTGTGTTCATATTATTCATTCAATTGTACACTCACACACACACACACACACACACACGTTTGAATAAAGCCTTCACTCTTTCATTCATTCATTAAAACTCAGGTTTATATTTCTAGCCTGTAGTTCACTGTCTGACCACCAGGTGGAAGCAGTTCTTTCTCTTGTCCTCAAAAAAACCCAAACAACAACAACAAGCTGGAGTTTGTCCTGGTTTTAATTCAGTATTGGGGGGGGGGGAGACACAGATCAGTGCAAAAAATTCTTCCAGGTTCAAACCATAAAAAACAACCATGTAAACAGTAAAGTGCCTGATTGGAGGAGGAGGCGGAGGAGGTGGAGGAGGAGGAGGAGGAGCCCTCAGGTACATTGTTTGGAGTCACACACTTGTCAATGAAGGATGGAGGGGGCGGGGGGGGTGAAGAGGTGAAGCTGGGGGTCTCAGCTGGACCTTCACCACCTGATGGTGCTTCTACACTTCCAGTAGTTGACATGCAAACCTGAGTGGAGTTCACACACACACACACACGCGCACACACACACACACACACACACACACACACACACACACACACACACACACACACACACACACCTCCAGTCAGTCCATCACTGAGGTCACATGGTCTTGCTGCTGCTGCTGCTGCTCCGGTGCCTCCTTCACACAGTGTCCTGTCGAGAGGCCCCTCCCCCACTGAGGTGTCATCGGGGCTCTGTCCCCCCCGACGCCCTGCCTGACTGGGGGTCCAGGTCACTGAGGTCAAGGGTCGTCAGCTGCAGGTGGTCCAGTTTGGCCAGTGAGGCCGACCTCTTCAGCAGGGAGGGGGGGGTGAGGCCCGCCCGCCGCAGCCGCACCGCCAGCCCTGCAGCTGGGGGGCTGAGACCCCCCTGGTCCTCCCCGCACCTCCTCCAGTCCTCCACTGGGGGGCTGAGACCCCCCTGGTCTTCCCCACACCTCCTCCGCCGGTCCTCCACTGGGGGGATGATACCCCCCTGGTCTTCCCCGCACCTCCTCCAGTCCTCCACTAGGGGGCAGAGACCCCCCTGGTCCTCTCCGCACCTCCTCCGGTCCTCCACTGGGGGGCTGAGACCCTTGCTGGAGAAACTTTCCGGCCCCCTGCTGTCCACCTCGGGGCTGAGACCCTCATGGAGGAAGGTTTCCAGCTCCTGGCTGGGACCCCACAGCTGGGGCCCCGCGGCGCCCCCCGTGTCCGATTCCTGCACCGCCACCCTGTTCAGAGTCACATGACTTGGGCTCCGTCTGTGGGTGTGCGAGGGCGGCTCCTCCAGCTGGCCGGCTGGGAGAACGTGGTCACCACCATCACGGTCAGCGGCGGTCATCGCTCCAGGGGCCCGACCCCCCCAACCAGGTCTGACAGGCTCCGCCCCCTCAGCGCTGCACCGAGCAGGGGAGGGCGGGGAGAGGGGGCGGGGCAGGGAGGATGGAGAGGGTGGGGGGGGCGTGGCTTCCCTCTCCGTCACAGTGTGTCGGACCAATAGCCTGCTGTTGCTGGGCAGATTTGGCTGGCTGGTGTCAGCAGACTGAGGAGAGGAGAGAGAGAAGACACATTCGTGGATGCATTCACAGATTTTATTCAACCTTAACTTTATTGGGACGTAAACGGCGGCGGCGCCGCTGCGTTTGGCTTTGATTTGCTTGAATTCAATGATGTGAAAATGATGCAGGAACCACGAGAAACTCTTGACGTCATGATGTCATCCTGAGCCGCTGTCATGAGACTGAGTCTCCAACACTTTTTTTCATAGTATGGCAGCAGCGTCTGTAGAGAAGACTGCTGACCACTGCTGAAGAAGCCACAAGTAACAACTGCTGGTACCTGACTGGCCGCCTCCTCCTCCCTCGCTGCTTCTTCTTCTTCTTCTTCTTCTTCTTCCTCCTCCTCCTCTTCAGGCTCTTCCTGTGGCGACAGCGGCGCCCTCTGGTGGCCCTGCTGGTACCAGCTGGGAGCCACAAACTCCTCCCTGGCACTGCCAAGGTCGCTGCTGAGGGCGCCGTCACTTCCTGTGGGCGAGCAGCCGGATTGGTCGACGGTGATGACGTCATCTTGGCTTAGGGGGAGGTCGGACCGCTCGGGCAGCTCTGGGAACCTGCAGCTCACAGTGACGTCGCCCTCTGCTGGGCAACTCAACTGCTCACTGCAAACTGGAGAGCTGGTCTGGGGAGCTGGAGACTGGTCTGCGCGTTCAGCACCACTGTGACCTCGCTGCGGGTCAGGGGTGGAGGATGGGTGGTCAGGGGTCAAGGGTAGGGGGTCAGGGGTCGAGGATGGGTGGTCAAGGGTCAAGGGTAGGGGGTCAGGGGTCAAGGACAGTGGGTCAGGGGTGGAATATAGGGGGTCAGGGGTGGTGGGGTCAAGGGTCGAGGGGGGGGGGAGGGGCCCAGGCTCCGTCATGGCCGTGTTCGCCCCATTCCCCAGCTGCTCACTCGGGACCACGGACGCCTCCTGGGGTCTGGGGGTGGGGCCTGGGGGCTCGGAGTGGGCGGGGCCTCTGTGATCGGTGGGGACGGGGCCTGGGGGCTCTGAGGGGGCGGCCAGGGCCTGCAGCACGGCTAGGTTGAGCAGCTGGTTGAAGGAGGAGGAGCTGGAGCTGCTGCTGCTGTGAGAGTCGGAGCGACCCAGAGGAGGAGAGGAAGAGGAGGAGGAGGAGGAGGAGGAGGAACTGGAGGAAGAAGAGGAGGATGAAGAGGAGGGTTTCCCTGTGGACTGGGGCTGCTGGTCCAGCTGGAAGTCAGAGTGCGAACGCCACAACTTGTTGTGTCGCTGTTTGCTGCAGAGACCAGAAGAAGAAGAAGAAGAAGGAGGAGGAGGAGAAGAAGAAGAGGGAGAAGAGGGAGAAGAGCTGCCATCAAGCGTTTGAAGGGGAAACAATGTAGCATGCAACATCACTTCCACCCAATCAATGTATTTTTGTTGGCGTGCGAGGTGCCAGCAGGGGGCAGCAGACCTGGCCAGCAGGATGCCCTGGTACTCCTCCAGCTGCCTCATGAAGGCCGGGTTGGGCTGCGTGACGGAGCGGCGCTGCTTGACGTGCTGGAAGGCCTGGTCCAGGTCCCAGTCGTACTCCTTCATGGCGTAGGCGATGACCGTGGAGGCCGAGCGACTCATCCCCATCTTACAGTGGACCAGACACTTGGAGCCCGCCTCCCTGGGGTGGGGGGTGGGGGGGGGGTGGAGGTCATCACATCAAGCTAGCCAGTGTACGAAATACAAACATCCAAAACATCCAAAGGTATTGGAGAGCCAATGGTGGTGGTGGCGGGGGAGGGGGAGCTAAGGGGACGCTGATGGTCCGACACCTCCCAGTGGACCGACATGGACACTGCAAGACCTAAAATATATAATTTTTTTTGCAGTGCAGTTGGCGTTGCGTTAACTCTGCTCGAGGTCGACTCTTACAAAGAAAAGACTAAAGAGCAAAAAGTGACGTGAGGCACAGGTCAAAGGTCAAGCAACCTTGACCCCATTAGCCCCATCAGACGACATGACGTGAGCTAGTGCTAGTGGGGGCGTAGCGTCCCCGAAGCTCACTTGGCTTTGCTGATGAACTTGTAGGTGTCGTTCCAGTGCTCCAGCAGGTTGGTGGCCTCCTCGTCGTACACGCGGACGTTGCGGTACTCAAACAGGCCCGGGAAGAAGTTGTCGATCTCCCTGGTCACATTCAGGATGTAGCGCACCCTGCAGGCCAAACAGGGAGAGAGAGAGAAAGAGAGGTGGGTTGACCCATCGGATCAGCGACGCCTCGTGTTTCCAGTTTTCCCCCTTGGCAGGAGTTCTAAGGGGGGAGGAAATGCTACGCTAATAGATATCACAGAGGCCGAACTAACTGTGTTAGCGGTGCCAATTAAGTCACATGGCCAATAGGGATGGATACATGGTGTTACATAAGTGGACGCCGATGACCCGTCTTCTATCTCGGACTCTATCTCCATTTCTATTTCTATCTCTAGCTTTTCATTTCTACGGGGTTTTAAATACCCAGAACTCAGCGTCACCGCTTTAAGAACCGCTGAAACATTTTGTTCTTGCTGGTTGTCCACAGAAGAAGATGATGCCAGCTGCACATCTTTTTTTTTTTTTTTTTTTTTCTAAATTGCTGATTGTTCTTGTGTGTTGACCTGTGAGCTACAGGATGAGCTGCCACAGCCTGGAGAAGATCCAACTGAGAGCAGTTCCAGATCCACCTTAGCCCTCCTGTCTCCAACAAGTCATCTAATGAGTGAGCCAGTGAGGAGTGCTGCTGCTGCTGCTGCTGCTGCTGCTGCTGCTTACCCGCTGCTTTGAAGCTCGTCCAGATTGGAGGCATTCCACTCGGAGCCCTGAGAGGGGACATCAAGACGGCCGTCAACACTCGGCCCAGTAGAAACCGGAACGGCGGAGGAGCTCCGGTACCGAGAGCGTGCTTTTTCTCACCAGGTAGACGTGCTGGAAGACCTCAGTGGGACGGTCCATCTGGCCCAGGATCACCAGCATCTCGTTGCCGATGAACTTCTTGAAGTCCGCCAGGTCGCAAAGCATCTGCATTTCCAGCTCGGTTCGGATCTGAGGAGGGTTGAAGGCAGAAGGTTGCAGCAGAACCGGTCCGAGGCTTGACGAGACTTCTGCTCCAGCGTGGTCCTGCTGTGGCTCTCACCTCCTTGCAGGTGACGCTCTCCAGGTCCTTGTGCATCATGATCTCCCGGAGCCTCCTTGTGATCAGCCTCTCCATCTTCTCCCTCTCTGTGGGCCTGCAACACACACACACAGCACAGTTTGTGTCGTTTTTCACCATAATCAGCTGCTTTTCTTTGTTGCACAGAGTCACGTTTGTTTCACCGAAGGCGACTCGCTGAGAGAGAAGCAGCGCTCTGTGTTGGACTCTGAGGAACGTGGAGAAGGTCGAGTGCTTGAGCGACTCTGCAGCCGCAACAACGGCTCTGTTGTTGACCACGCACCCACTGCGACCTCGGCGGCCAACACTCGGCCCTGAACTGCTGTGTGTGTCTGTGTGTGTGTGTGTGAGACGCCGACAGTGACTGTGTGTTGATACCAACAAGTGGCCTGATTGTCTCTGTGGACTCCTGGAGCTCAGTGGGTCTGTGAAGCAGAAGGACTCTGGTCCAAGCTTCACATGCATCCTGGCACTACCAGAACACTCAGGTGGTTCTGCTCCCCCCTGGAACAGAACCTCCACAGACCAGTCAGGGTCCCAGTGCTCCCAGTTAGCTGCCATCTGGCACCAGCATATTTCTAAGGAAGCCTGGTGTGGACAATCCAGCTGCCTGACAGCAGAGCATTTGCTATTTAGGCTGAACACTAGGGGGCGCCCTCCAATAAACCAGCAGGTATCCAGGTTTGGGTGCACAGGGCCACCGTAGTCATTCAAACACAATGTGGATTGAGAGTCGTGTCAGTCAAAGTATAGCCGCACAGAAAGCTAAGCGGCTAAATAGCGCTAGCAGTTTTTGACTGGTGGGCTGTAAAATGTGACAGAGGGGGGGGCGAGCGGAGCAGCAGCAGACGGTTTAATAGCACACAGGCTAATTATGGAAATGAGGCCATGGTGAGGCCGACATCCTGAACCGCTCCTTTAAAAACCCTGTTAGCATTGTTGAACACAAGACCCTAACACGGGTCAAATGTTACCAGAAACTCCAAACTCACAGCTTCCAAACCAACGATGCTGCTCATGAAGACACAGAGTCACACATTAACATCAGCAAGCCGACAAACAACTGGCGGCAGCTCAAAGACAAAGACCGGCTACGCTAATCAGTAACCAGGGCCTGATGGGAAACTGCTCACTTCCTTGACGCACGCACACACACACACACACACACACACACACACACACACACACACACACACACACACACACGCTGTACAGTGGGCTGTGGGGGGAGTGGGGGGGCCAATGAGGGCAGAGTGTTTGTCCAGGTGACTTTGTGCCAAGATGACAACAACAAGATTTTCCGTCACCTGCTGCTGCGGCCGCTAATCTTATCTGCTCAGCTCAGCTCACACCTGCACCGCTTCCAACACAACTCAACACTGTTGTTCCTCATCACCCGCTGGGCACCAAGCCCAACTCTTCATCACTGTTAGAGCGGCGCTGCTCCTCCTCCTCCTCAGTCTCTCTATGGCCAATGCTAAACAAAGAAAATAGATTGATAGACAGATACAGATAGATAACAGTACACACACACACACACACACACACACACACACACACACACACAGAGGATGGTCATGTGACACGTGACTCAGCAGCACAAAGGGGGAGGTGGGGGGGGGGGGGATTTCCTTCCTCTCAGTGAAACTGAACTCCTGCGAGGACTCGGCACCTCCTCACTGGATCCAGCGTCCACCCCACAGGTCAAAGGTCAGTGAGACGGGGGAAGTGCGGCTCCGGTCCAAAGGCTTCCGTCCGTCCATTGGACGGCCAACATAAGAGAGCAGAGCCCAGGTTGGCCAACCGTGCTGGTGGTCTGCAGGTCCAGAGGCCCCAGTGAGGAGGACTGCACAGCACCACGGATCACATGACACACAACCATCAAAGTGCTGACAGGATGACCTCCAGGATGACCTCCAGGATGACCTCCAGGATGACCTCTGCACTGCAGTGCAGTGCAGTGGTCCCCGCCTCCACAACACAACAGCCAGTGTAAAGTCCAATAGTTGAATCAGCGCTCTCACTGGCGCTCTCACTGGTGCTCTCGGTACTCACAGCTGGCTGAAGCTGAGCGAGGCCTTGGTGTAGTGCGGCTCCACGTCCTGCAGGGCGTTCCACTGGTTGATGCACAGCTGGCTGGAGAAGATGCTGCTGTGGTAGTAGCTGACCCAGGTCAGGAACAGGCTGCCGGGGTAGTAGTTGTGGCGGCGAGCTACCTCGCACGCCTTGTGGAGCGACTGCAGGGCCGACCTGACGCACAGCAGAGTCGGAGTCAGAGAAGCAGCCGGAGGAAAGAAAACCAAGAGATGATAATAATAATAATAATAATAATAATAATAATAATAATAATCTGTTGAAAATAATTCCTCTCTGCTCACCACATGGCCTGGACAGACACTGGCTTGAAGATGTGGATCCCGTTGACTGTGGACAAACTGAACCCACTGAGAGCAGGAAGAGAGAGAGAGAGAGAGAGAGAGCGAGAGAGAGAGAGAGAGAGAGAGAGAGCGAGAGAGAGCGAGAGAGAGCGAGAGGGGAAAGAGGAGGAAGATCAGTCTGCTGCCATCCTAACATCAACTCCAACACCTCTCAACTCCACTCAAGTATAATATAATATAATATAATATGATGGCAGAGAGTGGAGTGAGCAGGCAGGTTTGTGGTCTCACCCGTCTCCATCCAGGTGGATGACGGTGTCGCTCCACAGAGGCAGAACCAGACCCACTGTGCAACAGCTGCAAACACAACAACAACAACATCAAGCAAACACCACTGGGAAAACTGCACAGCTAACAAGAGTTTGAGGTGTTATGAAACTATCGTATTAATGGGAAGCATGTGAAGCCTTTACCAATATAGAAATCCTACATTAGGCCAAATACGACCCACTGGACCTTTAAATGATGTCATCACCTCAGTTTTTATTGCTTTTTCCGTGCAAAATCTGCTTTTGTTTTTGGTTGTCGTTAACGTCCAATGGGAGGCCTCCTCACCTGTCACTGGACGCAAAGTCCACGCCCAGCACGGCGCTCTCCTCCGTGTCCTGCCTGCCATTGGTGGAGACCACCACCATGTAGCGGGTCACCTGAGGGGCGGCGCCCTCCAGACGCACGGCCTGGAAGGAAGCGGTGTTATTTGCATCGGCCAGTAGGCGGACATCAAAGCTCTGCTTCACATATGGGACGAGTGCAGTGAATGATTACAGCAAAACACCTGACACCTGGTATCATGACTGACACACTGGGCCAGTTCAACTAGACTAAGGAGGGGGAGGAGGAGGAGGAGGAGGAGGACAAAGAGGAGGAGGACAAAGAGGAGGAGGAAGAGGAGGAGGAGGAGTGTCTCACTTATTTCAGTCAGTGGACAAAGACCTGAAAGCTGCCCTGAGGTCGTTAGCAGCTAACGCTAATCTTCACAACAATGACGACACCTTGCTGGAGTGCAGGGAGTCCAACTCAAATACACACACACTCAGTGGGGTCAAAAGGTCAAACTGGGACAGAGTCTGGGTCCAGCACTGATACTGACTGAACTGATCTTCCTCCTGGTAGAACAGTGAGCCGTCTCATAAGGAGCCAAACCAGCTGAATGAGGAGCAAAGCAAAGCAAAGCATTCTGGGAGTTGCAGTACCAGCGCTCCATGTGCTGTATGATAGCAGCAGGCCGGCAGCTCCAGCAGTGATCGTGTGTTGGCCAAATATAATGACACTGCGGGGCCAAATTTGGCCCGCGGGCCAGAGGTTGACACCCGTGATCTAGTGTGTGTGTGTGTGTGTGTGTGTGTCACTCACCAGTCGGATGGTGTCCTCTGGCCGCAGCACAGTGAACATGGTGTGCAGGTGTTTCTGCAGGGCACCTGGACAGAGGATGACATCATCAGCCTCACCTGGCTGCGACATTGAAATGTTGACATAATAACCCAGCTGGTGTGTCACTGAGCTCTGGGGTTTCCTGCCCAGTCCTGCAGGGTCTCTAAGCGCAGCGGCCAGTCTGACCTCGGCTTGGCAAAGCTGCCTCAACTTTATCAAAAAGTCTGAAAAAGCATTCTGTCTTTGGGTTCAAGGGGATCTTTGATTGAAAGAAACACACAGGTCCACTGGATTCTCACTGCAACTGCACTCACACTGAGTTATTGTGACCAGAAACCCAGCTCACTGTTGGAAGTAGACCACCACAATGCATTCATACTGGATGGATGGATGGATGGATGGATGGAGAGATGGATGGATAGATGGATGGATGGATGGATGGATGGATGGATGGATAGATAGATGATGGATGGATGGATAGATGGATGATGGATGGATGGATAGATAGACAGATAGATGGATAGATGGATGGATAGATGGATGGATAGATGGATGATGAATGGATGCATAGATAGACAGATAGATAGATGGATAGATGGATGGATGATGGATGGATGGATAGATGGATGGATGGATGGCTGGATGGACGGATGGATGGAAGGAGAGATGGATGGATGGATGGATAGATGGATGGATGGATGGAGAGATGGATGGAGGGAGAGATGGATGGATGGATGGATGGATGGATGGACGGACGGACGGACGGATGGATAGATGGAAGGAGAGATGGATGGATGGATGGATGGATGGATGGACGGACGGATGGATGGATGGAAGGAGAGATGGATGGATGATAGATGGATGGATGGATGGACAGATGGACAGATGGATGGATGGAGGGAGAGATGGATGGATGGATGGATGGGGAGGAGAAAGTATGTTGATGCAGACGAGACTTCACCTGTGTGCTTGTTCCTGCGCTGGCGGCGGCGGCGGCCGCTGCTGCGGGGTCCAGCATTGGCTGCGGGACCGTTTCTCCTGGGGAGGAACAGGGCTCCACCTTTCACAGCCAGGAAGCTCTCACTGATACTGCAGGGGAGAGGGAGAGAGAGAGAGAGAGAGAGAGAGAGAGAGAGAGAGAGTGAGTTGGACTGGCACCTTCACTGCAGCTGCAATAAAACACTCATTCATCAACACTTGTTTTATTAAAGCACTAATTTGGATGTGTAAACAATGATGTCACTATATACAACATGTTTGTTTTGAGTCCACTCTTTGCACTGCATATGCTGCTGGACCTCAGCACATTTTCCCAACGGCTTCATCTCATCATCGCCCCGTGGCGGCCGCTCAGTGATTCTAGGCTCCTCAGACGATGGGGAGTGATGATGACGATGATGATGGTGGTGACGAGGAAGAAAGTGAAACTAGGTCCACACAGTGTTGTTGGCCCTCCTGCAGCTGGGTCACAGATGGACCAGGGTGGGAGCTGAGATGAGAGCTGGCCACTGCACCACAGCAGCACTGGAGAGCAGGAGAGGAGGTCCAGCAGCTCCAGTGTGGAGCCCTGGAAGGTGATGGTGTGACAGTGAGGAGAAGGAGTCTTCACAGAGGGAGCTCAGTAGACACTGGACCACAGTGTCTGACAGAGGAAACAAGGTTGGAGTGGACCTTCTGCTGCTGCTGCTGCTGCTGCTCATGACCGAGTCAACTGACAGCCACGGCTTTCATTAGACCAGAGGGGTCAACCTCTGGCCCGCGGGCCAAATGTGGCCCAGCAGTGTCATTATATTTGCTCCATAAGTCCAATACACAATCACTACTGGAGCTGCTGGCCTGCTTCTATTACACAGCACATGGTCGTGCTAATACTACAACTCCCAGAATGCTCTGCTGCTCAACCAGGACAGGATGTTGATTGAAGGACTATCATTATTATTATTATTACCACTTCATTGGTTTATTGTCGTATTTTATTTTGAAATGTATCATTACTCTACTGACATTTCATTCATTTTGATGACTTTTTCCATGTTCAGCATGTGTGCAGTGTGCAGTGATTGATGGTCCAGCACGCAGCTTGTCCTGGCTGCATACAGACGCTTCACTGTTCCATCTCCAGTCAGTACCGATGCTGCAGTCAGACTTGGACCTGTTCAGAACCACCCGCTGCCGTCCTCAGCAAACTGCAGGTTGCGTCTTCTCCAGGAGTGTTGAGTGAACATCCTGCACTGCCAGCAGCTCCGTCACTCACCCCCCCCCCACCCCCCCACCCCCCCACCTCACTGGGACAATGGTTTGGCTTCGTTACACCACCGAACAGCACAGAGGCTGTCTGTCAATGGCAGCAGGGGCGAGCAGCGACAAGCGGCCAGTTACACAACAACACACACAGTGCGACGCTCGGCCTCGCCGTCTCACTCTGGCGGCGTCTCACCCCACTGCGATGCACTGAGGCTGTCACCCAGGGGTGGGTCGGTGTTTGTTGGAGGTTTAGGGTCATACGTGTTCAACCGCTCGGGAGGTCAAAGCTCACCAAGCAACAATGTGCACAGTGAAAGGGAGCAAACACAGGAGATGGAGGACCTACACTGCGTGTGTGTGTGTGTGTGTGTATAGTGTGTGTGTGTGTCAACTGTATGTGTGAGATTGTGGGAAAGCAAACTGGGTGAGCAGGCTGGAAGTTTCTGCTACGTCTGAATGGAACTGCTTTCATAACCAAGACACACACACACACACACACACACACACACACACACACACACACACACACACACACACACACACACACACCTTGAGATGTGTTAATCTATCAGAATGAACTCTATCAGGGTGAGTGAGTCACTGTGTGCAGTGACTGTGCTGGATCATCAGTCTGCAGACTCAGTGACCTCCACACCACTGCAGTTCACTGGGTTCCACACACCTCCGGGTTCACACTGGGGGGTGGCTGCAGCCCAGACAGTGCAGGCCTCCACTGACACAGAGCCAGCTTGCTTGCAGTGTAACCTCATCCGTCCGTCCTCCCCCCCCCCACCCACTGCTGCTGCTGAGGGTGCAGGATCCAGGGTCAGGGACCAGTGGGCCAAATACACTTGGGGGGGGGGGACGTTGAGTAACCAGTAACCGTGTCCAGTATTGGCCAGTGTTTGGCTCACTGGTAGGACCACAGCAGCAGCAGTACAAGACAGTACAGCCACATGCTGAGTATTATGTCCCAGTAACCCCCCCCCACCCCCCACCCCCCCTCCACTGCATTCCTTACACATTTGTCCTACTTTTGATTTGCGATGACCTCCTTGACAGCCGCTGCAACGTGGCCCACTGCGTGCGTGCGCACACGCACACACACACACACACACACACACACACACACACACACACACACACACACACACACACACACACACACACACACACACACAGGCGTACTGTACTTGGCTGTGACCATGTATAGCAGCAGTGCTACTGTCCATCCACAGTCATTGAAATGTGATGCTGGTGGCAGCTCAGCTCGTCTTGGACCCACATTCACTCAACACTGCAACAAACAAGCCGCACACAAATGCATGAGGAGAGCTTTTAGCAATCAGCTGTTTGAACTGATCTTTCAAAAGTCAAATTTCAAAATGAAATTTCCCAATAATTTCAAAAATATTTATTGTATAAACGGGAAGGTCGGAGATAAATGGAACGGTATTTTTATCTGGCTAATTTGGGAGATGAGAGGTAGGATCAGTATCAGTACCAGTACCAGTACCAGTACTGGTCAGTATCAGCGTTTCCAAGTCCAGTTGTGATTGGCAGGTGTTTCCACTGAATGCTGTGAAGATCATCAGCCGTCATCGTGGTCCAATCTGCTGCTGCTGCGAGATTGGACCAGAATTACGCTTGCTTTTGTTTGGTTCTTCTATTTTTCTCTCTGATGACTCGTCAAAAATGTTCCGTCACCTCCTCCGTCCAATCGTGACGCGCCATTTCCCGCTGGTCACTGAACCGGTCACGTGACCCAGTACGTCACGTCCGCTGGCGTGTCAATGTGAACAAAGTGTTTCCATGACACTTTATTCCTCCGCAGGGACGCGTGTGGAAAAGCACCTGGTGAGAGTCAGAACCTCTGGGTCACACTGCAGAGCTTTGGACCAGTGGAGTCACTTCCATCACCAGCTTTTATTTTATCTTATGTCGTTGCCATATTGAGGTTTGTGCAGTTCCAGGGGTGATGGAAACGCAGCTCGTGGCTTCATGGGAGGACCGCCGCCACTCCCCATGGTGGGCTGATAAGTGGCTGACCCCCCCACCCCCCCGCCTGCCCCTGCCCATATTAGTCACTCTCAGTGGGAGCAGTGGGATAAATATAGGAGCTGGTTGCAGCGATGCCCCACTGCAGCCCCTTCCACTCCACAGCAACACACACACACACACACACACACACACACACACACACACACACACACACACACACACACACAGTCAGTCGTCTCTTTGTGTTTCTGTTGTGTACGTCTCCAAAGTGGAAGACGGTGTCAGAAAGATTGGGAGAATCTTCAGCTTTGCTGGGCGCTGCTGGTAGGAAAAGCTGTCAAATGAAGAACCACACAGAACCACCAGGGGGGTTCGCTCTTAGAACCTCCTAGAACCCTCCAGAACCAGCAGGGTGCTTACCTCTTAGAACCTCCTAGAACCATCCAGAACCACCAGGGGGTTTAGCTCTTCGAACCTCCTAGAACCACCAGGGGGTTTAGCGCTTAGAACCACCTAGAACCCTCCAGTACCAGCAGGGTGTTTAGCTCTTAGAACCTCCTAGAACCACCTAGAACCCTCCAGAAGCATGGGTGTTTATTGAAATGACTGTGCAAACACTGCAACCATGGAGGAGATGCAGCAGTCTGATGACTGACTGACTGACTGACTGTTGATATCTTTTCTTCAAGTATCTGTGGGTTGGATTAGAAAGCCTAACGGGCCACAGGTGGCCCCCGGGCCGTAGTCTGCCCACACCTGAGGCGAGGCACAGACTCTGGTGTCTGACTCTGGCCTTGACCTCCCAGGACAACACTGAGCCGTGTGACTGTGGTGCATCAGACAGCAGCAGCAGCAGCAGCAGCAGCCGTCTGCTCTGCTGCTACAGTCTAATGCCTGAACTCACACCAGGACACACGCACACACACACACACACACACACACACACACACACACACACACACACACACACACACACACACACACACACACACACACACACACACATGTAAGTGGCAGTGACCTAAATCCAGCGGTCCATATGCCCAGTCAGCTGCTGAAGCCGCTCCCTATGCAAACTCCTCCAGTCGTCAGGGTTCCCGGCCTCAGCGACAGAGCAAATACTCCATCCGGTCCAGGACCAGGGTTCTGTTCACACAGTCCAGCTGTCACAATCCTGATTCACTCTCTGACCCACTCACATGTTGTGTACATCAGGTATTCCTCACGCTGAAAACAATCAGATTACATTACACACACACTGAAAACAATCAGATTACATTACACACACACACACACACACACACACACACACACACAGGACATACATGGCAAAACTCCTGCATTGTCCATCACCACAACACAACAAAGTACAAAAACCAACAATAAATATGAATTTATACAATACAGCCAAACAAAAGCAGGAAGCCAAAAGATTCCTGCACACACACACACACACACACACACACACACATAGTTGTGTGTGTGTGTGTGTGTGTGTGTGTGTGTGTGTGTGTGTGTGTGTGTGTTGCTGCTTAAAGCTGCTGCAGTGTCTCCCTACACAGCAACACACAGTGTCTCTCCTCTGTGTGACCCAGTTGCACTGACTCAGTGACAATGGCAGCAGCAGCTGCTGCTTTCTTAGCTTCCTGTGAAGCATCATTTAGCTTCCCAACACACACTCTTCATTAGCGTTAGCCTGCTTCAGTTAGCCTGCTTCATTTAGCCTGCACCAGAAGGTGAGGAAGTCTGGAAATCAACATGAGGGAACCTGCTGGCCCAGTCAATAAACAAGAGGCTTGGGCTTCACAAACACACAGGTTGTGTGTGTGTGTGTGTGTGCGTGCGTTTGTGTAACATCACTTTCACCTGTTGAAGTTGCACTCATGATGCGAGTTGCAGACGTCCCAAAAATATTTTCTCTTTTTGGCAAAAGTCTAATAAACAGAATTTTGTAGATAGACGAAGAAGAAGGAGAAGGAGGAGGAGGAGGAGGAGGAGGAGGAGGCCTTTATTAATCCCACATTACTGCAGTGCTACAGGGTGGAGGTGGCCGTCGCTGACGGCCAGTTGTGTTGCGGTTGTTGTGGTGCAGCCAAACCGCAAATGACTGCTGCCCACGTTCACATGTTGCGCAACAGCAACGCACTGCAATTGGACGAAGTGACCTTGTGAGAGACGCAGTGATGTGGACCTCATTATGTCTTCAACTCCCCAACCGGGCCTTCGTTTGAATGGAGGCCAGCGGCCAATCACAGAAAGATCTGACCAACTACTGCAGAAAGTGACGGTCTGGGGCGTTGGCATTAGCTGGAAATGTTGCAACGCTGCGGTGGAGATGTAGCAACCCACCGCATTGTGTATGTGTGTGTGTGTTTGTGTGTGTGCCAACAGCAGAAAGACATGAGCTGATCTCTCAGTGCTTCGGTCCACTTCCTGTTGCATGGCAGTCAGGGTGAATCAGGCTGCGTTGACAGCCGGCAGCCAGCAGGCCAAGTAAGGTCAAAGAGGTGCACCGGACTACTGGTGAGTCAGAGCCTGCTGCTGTGTCACCACACATGTTGCACTACACACTCAGCTTTCAAACGTCAAAGTTTCACCATGTTACCCAATCAGGGCTGGCTGGCTGGCTGCTAGTTAGTAACACTGGAGTCCGGTTAACCCGATGACAACATAGAGGATGACAACATAGTTGTCATCTTCCTGACTGTTACTCAATACAAAAAAAAATCAACATTTCCTTCACAGGCAGGAGGCCCAGAACAACCTGACAATATTTCATGGATGCAAGAAGCCTCGACAGTCTGCATGACAACACACGCTCTGCTGACCCCACTTATAGTATAGTATAGTATGGTATAGTATAGTATGGTATAGTACAGTATAGTATGATATAGTATAGTATGGATGGTATAGTACAGTACAGTATGGTATAGTATAGTATGGATGGTATAGTATAGTATAGTATGGTATAGTATAGTATGGTATAGTACAGTATAGTATGATATAGTATAGTATGGATGGTATAGTACAGTATAGTATGGTATAGTATAGTATGGTATAGTACAGTATAGTATGATATAGTATAGTATGGACGGTATAGTACAGTATAGTATGATATAGTATAGTATGGTATAGTACAGTATAGTATGGTATAGTATAGTATGGTATAGTACAGTATAGTATGATATAGTATAGTATAGTATGGTATAGTACAGTATAGTATGATATAGTATAGTATGGACGGTATAGTACAGTATAGTATGATATAGTATAGTATGGTATAGTATAGTAAGGTATAGTACAGTATAGTATGGTATAGTATAGTATGGTATAGTACAGTATAGTATGATATAGTATAGTATGGATGGTATAGTACAGTACAGTATGGTATAGTATAGTATAGTAAAGAGTAAATGAGACCCCTTAAATTCAGGGTAGTATTACTATCACTCATTATTGTTTAAGATGATGGTTCTCAGCTGGTTCTCCCATTTGCCAGGGTGGGAGTTCATTTTAACGACGCAAATAACATGAACTACAAAGTTGCCTCGTTCTGAGACACGATTTGAATTCGTCAAAAATACGAATTCCAAGTGTAAAACAACAACTTTGGGGGGGGGGGGGGGGGGGGGGGGGGGTTGAGTTTATGAAGCAGCCCGCGGAATTAAACTACTGAATAGTTTTAGATGTGTGTCGCACTCACAGTCGCTTGGCGTGCCTCTCCTGCGACACCGGCGCCTGGTCGCGGTAGTAGGAGCCCATCTCTGCCCCGCAGCACGAGCACCGGGCCGCCGAGGACGAGCCGCCGGCAGCGGGCACCGCGCCGAGAGTCATGCCGCCGGTGGCGGAGGTGGGAGTGGGAGTGGGAGAGGAAGGAGACGGCCAGGTGCTGTCGCTCCGAGAGAGGCGGGACTCAACAACTTGTAGTTGCTGTCACGCTGTCGTCACGCCGTCGTCACGCTGCTCTCCTGGCTCGGCCGTTCGATTTAAAAGAACAAAAGTCAATATTTCTTCTTCTTCTTCTTCTTCTTCTTCTTCTTCTTCAAATCTTTACTTTCTTGTCAAAAACCAAGCACCATATCAGTCTTTTTTATTGTATCCCAGTGACAAAAAATAAAATAAAATAAAATATAAATAAAATTGTGCTTGTAAAATCTTCTTCTACTACTTGTCTCGCTCTTCTTCGCCTACTTTTCTTCTTCTTCTTCTTCGGGAAACATTCAAGAGCGGCGCTTGACTTTGACACCGGCTGCTCCCGCCGGCTGACCTCGCTCCGTAACTCCCCCCGCGCGAGCAGAGACACAGAAAGACTGGCATATTCCTCCGGCACCTGCACCTCCAGCACCAGCAGCAGCACCGACACGAGTCACTAGCCGTCCTTCACGTCGCCATGGGCGGGAACAGAGCAGCGCCGTCGGTGCTCCGCTCCGGCACCGATACATCTGACTGACTGACTTGGGCTCAAAGTTGCCGAGGAAATCTTTGAGCAGCGAAGGCGGAGTTAGTGATAAAAGTAGTGATCGGTCGTTCGCGAGTGAACCGCTTCGAAGAGCCGGCTCTTCCAAATGAACGAAGAAAGCCAGCTCCTGATTGGGAGTCGGGTTTGTTTATTTGTTTGTTTGTTTGTTTGTTTTTGAGAGCCGAACCGGAAAACTGGCCGATGAACCACATCCAGTTGTAGAGTTGCCGGTGATTTAGAACGAGTTTTGGTGGCGATTTAGTGCCATAGAGAAATGTAAAAATAAAAATAAATCATATTATAAATGGGATAAAGTGAACAATCTTAACATCACACAGTGTTGTGGTGGGTGTTTGTTTTGGTGTTTCAGAATCGACTTTTACAGCACCGTGCTCCATGTTAGGCGAGTGTATAAATAATACACATTTAATATTGTTGATATCATGAACGTGAGTCGTTCATTTTAGCATCACATCATTTGGTCATCAATTAATATCAGCAACGAAAACCATCTTAGGAGCCAAAAGAGCCACCGACTCTTTTCAGTGAGCCGAGCCAAAAGAAGCGGTTCGCTGAAAATAGACGGAATTCCCGTCACGGCGCAGATGTGTGGTGTTTTGGAGAACTCCTTCAGCCAATCACAGCGTTCCTTTGAACATCCCCCGACCACCACAGTCACAGTCACACGGCTGAGCTGGGGTCATGGAACCTGCATGGGAATTGGAATTCCGACTCTTTTCAGAGAACCGGTTCTTTTGGTTCGGCTCACTAAAAAAAAGAGTCGCTGGTTCTTTTGGCTCCCAAGCAGCTCGGAAGATTGTTTTTGTTGGTTCTATTGTGTTATTATGACCAAACGATGTGATAAAGTTTTAATGACTCATGTTCATGATATCGACAATGTGTGTGTGTGTGTGTGTGTGTGTGTGTGTGTGTGTGTGTGTGTCTGCTTGGCAGGCTGCTCACTGTGAAAGCCTCACTTGTCTTCTCTCCCTCCACCCTCCTCATCCCCCCTTCCTTTCTTCCTCTCTCTCGACACACAAACCTCGTGCTCCAGTTGCATAAGACACAGAGCAGAGAAACACAATGAGCAACAGTTGTGAGGTTGTCCAGATGCAGCTGGCCGGAGCAGGAGGAGGAGGAGGAGGAGGAGAAGAGCGCCCCCGTCAGAGCAGAGTGGTGAACATCTCTCGGGCCGTCTCGTGTAAAGCGGTCAGATTCAAACGCTCTCCACATTCCCCAGCAGATGTGAACACTGTGCAGTGTTTTCCTGGACCCCACCACTGATGCTAAGCTCATGCTAGCACAGACTCTGCTGTAATCCACGTCTGTCTGAAGGCAACGCGGAATTCCGAGCAGCGTCCGCCAGCCGACGGCACAACCGGCAGACTCGTGTTGAAGCAGCAGGTCTGGACGTGTAGCCAACCATGTAGCATCGTTCCCTCCTGCTCCAAACTGCGTCAGGCCTCCTCCTGCTGAGGCGTTTACCGTCAGACACCAAGGAGCTTCAATAGGTCCATTTGTAGGGGGGGGGAAAGTCCAAAACAAACACACTGAAGAGGCAAGATGTTGGGAGGAGAAAAAGCTCTGATTATTATTTGTATGTCCACTGATTCCAAAAAGGGCACAAAGAAAACAACGGATTATAGAATCATTCCAACCAAACGTGGGCAAACTACGGCCCGGGGCCCACCTGTGGCCCGTTAGGCTTTCTAATACTTGACACTTGAAGAAATGATATTAACAGGCAGTCAGTCCTCAAACAGCTGCATCTGCTCCATGGTTGCAGTGTTGTAAGAGTCATTTCAATAAAGAGCCAAACACCCTGCTGGTTCTGGATGGTTCTAGGTGGTTCTGGGTGGTTCTAAGAGCTAAACACCCTGGTGGTCCTGGATGGTTCGGGGTGGTTCTAAGAGCCAAACACCCTGGTAGTCTGGGTGGTTCTAGGTGGGTCTAGGAGGTGAACACCCTGGTGGTTCTGGATGGTTCTGGATGGTTCTAGGTGGTTCTGGGTGGTTCTAAGAGCGAAACACCCAGGTGGTCCTGGATGGTTCGGGGTGGTTCTAAGAGCCAAACACCCTGGTAGTCTGGGTGGTTCTAGGTGGGTCTAGGAGGTGAACACCCTGGTGGTTCTGGATGCTTCTGGATGGTTCTAGGTGGTTCTAGGTGGTTCTGGGTGGTTCTAAGAGCTAAACCCCCTGGTGGGGCTTCAAAGACGCTGACTTGGTTGCAACTTTGCTTTATTTTCCAGCAACATGTTTCCTCCGTGATATCCCAGGATGCATTGTTTCCTCCACCAAAACACTCCATGCATCTGCTGCTGCTCCGCCACCCCCCCCACCCCCCTCCCCCTCTGGCCCACTGTAGAAGCCAGTGTGGCTCCAGCGGTGATAAAGTTGGCCCACGCTCACCTGCTATTGTTATCATCGGCCACGTGCTCACGTGGAGGGGATAAACAGGAAGAAGGTGGATGTGCTGGGTGTGGACTTGCTCCTTGTACTTTGACTCACTGGCTTTTACGGCTCTGCAACCGTCCAGTAGTTTATGGTCCCGGAAAGGCAGAAATGTAGTTGTTGTTGTTGTTGTTTTAAAAGGGTGTGAAGCAGCAGCAGCCACTGCACTCCATTGTATAAAAACCCTTTCAAGTTGGTTGTGTAACTGCTGGGGCGGAGAAGAATCAACGGCGGCCTTGACAGCTGCTATCAGTCCCCAGGCGGCAGTGTGTGTGAGAGTGAGTGAGAGTGAGACAGAAAGAAAGAAAGGGCAATACGGCAAAAGAGGTGTGGGGGGTAAGGGGGGGTGAGGGGTGGAGTCAACCAGCATGTGAGAAAAACAAAATGAGAGAGTTGACAAGTGATGAAATCAAAGGCTGCTCCTGCCTCTGCAGTCCATGTGGAGGGCAACAAGCACATTCTGTTGGACCCCCGGCTCTTATGTAACACACACACACACACACACACACACACACACACACACACACACACACACACACACACACACCAGGGGTCGTCACCCCTCACCCGGACCCTCAGCAGCACCCAGGTTCTGATGACGTACCAGTGTGTTTTTACACAACAGCAAAACGGTGGAGTCGGTAACCAGGGCCTTCAACGCAACATACTGCTGTAAGGTGCACACACACACACACACACACACACACACACACACACACACACACACACACACACACACACACACACACACACACACACACACTCTCAGTGGTTGTATGACCTCACCAGCCGCTGCCCCTCTCTTTATTGTATTAGCCCAGAGATGATTGGGCCCACATGTGTGTGTTGGCCGTGTGCAGCGGTGCTGGAGGCTGGAGGCGGTGATGTCAGCAGTGACACACATCCCTCCACATCCCTCCACATGCGGCTGCACGTCGGGGCTGCGAGCTTATGTAAGTCTCAAAAAAAATCTATCGCGGGGTACGCAGGAAACTTTACCGCACTTTTTAATGTCAACTGAACATGAACCGGAGCGAAGTTGCAACGTAAACAAAAAGCACTTTCAGACGGGCCCTGTTCATCTGGGAGGAGCCAAAGTCTGGCGGAGCCTCTTTGCTTCCCACAAAGTGGGGCTCATTAGTGCAGCTGCAAATTATATAGTATACACATATACATATATATATATATATATATATATATATATATATATATATACATATATATATATATATACACATATATATATATATATATATATATATATACATATATATATATATATGTATATATATATATATATATATATATATATATATATATATATATATATATATATATATATATATATATATATATATGTATGTATACAAACATACATATATATATATATATGTATATACTGTATATATACATGCATAAGTACTTGCTCTGTGGTCCTGAATTTATTACAACGGCAGTAACATTGTTGCAAGAGAACATGCCTCACACTCCACATGTCCTCCACACAGGCTCATTTGACGCACCACCTCCCTCTAGTGGTCATAGTCTCAACCTACATGTCCTACTGGCACTATTGAACGGCAGCGGGAGAGGGGGGGGAGAGAGAGAGAGAGAGAGAGAAAGAGAGAGAGAGAGACACCCAAGGGCTTGCAGGAAGTGTAAAATAAAGAGTGGCAGAAAGCAGGAAGTAGCCTGCTCACCTGCTGGCTCACCTGCTGGCTCACCTGCTGGCTGGGAAGCAACCCTCATCCTCACCACTTTCCACCTTCTGCATTTAAACAGAATCATAAGAACAACAACATGTTCAGAACAAGGAAGAACCTCTAAGCGCCTGTAGCAAATTAAATGACAGACAGACAGACAGACAGACAGACAGACGGCCCAATGGACACACATTCTAATCCCGGCCTGTCTTGCTAATCCCTTGTGGACACTCAGGGAACTTCCTCTCTGGCAACAATCTGTCAGTCTGTCTGGGCTCTTCCAAAGGCTTGAATATGCCCATAAACCCACACACACACACACACACACACACACACACACACACACACACACACACACACACACACACACAATGAAGACTGTTACAGGATTTGGGTGATGATGATGATGATGATGAACTGAGCTTTTACTTTGAAAGTATAAGTTGGTCACTATGGCGACCAAGCACACCGTATGGATGGTGTATCAGGAGTGGGCCTCCAGCCAATGAGAGCGGCTGGTCCGCCGTGTTGCTAGGCAGATTAACTCCAGGCCTACAGCTGTAGATTGCTGCTCCTCCCTTCCTTCCTGGTGGTGTTGCAGAGTCTGCAACAGCCAATAGCAAATAAAGCCAAGTCATCCTCTATGGCAGGGATGTCAAACTCTGGCCTGCGGGCCAAATTTGGCCCACAGTGTATTTAAATGATCAATCATCAAATAAAAAGAAGAGCCATATGATTTTTATTGACATTTTCATTTATTTTAAAGACTTTTTTTTATTTATTTTTTTAATTTAGCCTGTGTGCAATAAGAAGTTATTGATGGTCCAGTATGAAGCTTTGCTTTGTTCCATATTCAGCTTGTCTGGCTCCATATAGAAGGCTTGCTGTTCTACGTGGAGGAAGATCAGCTCAATCAATGTCAATGTTGGACCCAAACTTTGTCCCAGTTTGACCTTTTGACCCCACTGAGTGTTTGACTTTGACAGCCCTGTACTATGGTCTCCATGAACAGCCCGGTACTGTATTATGAAGTATTTTGACACTGTTGCACACTGTCCTCCATGAAGCCCAGTGGACGGCTGTTGCACCGCCTGCATCTGGTCCAGTTGATATTTAAACATTGGAGCAGTTTCCTGGTCTTGACTGCAGCTGTCATTGACGGATACATACATCATCAGGTGTGTTGGCTATCTGTCTGTCTGTCTGTCTGTCTGTCTGTCTGTCTGCTCAGGGGATTTCCCCCCCTCTTTATCCAATCTGCATGGCTTGATTCACCCCCCCCCGGTTAATCTGGGATGTGCTGGCCTCAATACCTGCCCTCCTCCAGTTCAAAATCACAATCAACAGCACGGTGATGGACGCTGTGGACTAAAAAACAGGCGGCAAAGTGACGTCACGGTGTCCCTGAAGAAAGGCGTGGCTCTGTCTGTCTGTCTGTCTGTCTGTCTGTGAAGGAGGACGGTCCCAGTTGAAAGTGGCTCTGACAGTTCTGTCACACTGACCCTCTTTCAGCAAAGTCTTCAGCCACCAGTCTGATGACGAGAGCTGACTGGATGGATACATCTTACATGAACAAGGGTACATAGATATAGAGTATATAGACCCAAGTGGTCCTCAACTGGACCGTCCATCAAAGAAATGTGGCTCTTGACTTGAAGGGGGAGGAGCAGACGGTGTGTCCTTGCTGGGACTCCACCAGCTGAGAACAACTGGCTTCAAACATCACACGCAGGTTGAAAACCTGCTTTAAAGTCTTTGACTTCAGGTCAAAGTTTTTGTGCGTATGTAAAATAGTGAAAAGTTCAATTTCTGCATTTCAATCTCCTTTGTTGGTGTCGTTTTGTGCAAACTACAACTTTATAAACTTGAAAGAAGACAAATCCCTTTCTTCTTCTTCTTCTTTCGCCTGTTTTACAGCTCATAAACACACAATGGAGTTCAATAACTAGCAGGCAGTGAAAGTTGAAGTTCTCCTGAGAAAAAGGGCTGAAACACTGACTGACTCACTGACTGACTCACTGACTCACTGATTCTAAAGCCATGAACTGAACAGACAGTGTGTCTATATATGATTAGTAGTAAGAGGGTAAGAGGGTTTTAACGGCAGTCAGTCAGTCTGACTGGGACAGAGTGAGAGTGAGAGTGAGAGTGAGCTGAGTTGTGAAGCCGAGCCGAGCCGAGCCGGGCCGGGATGGCTCCAGTGTACTTACAGACAGCAGGTGCTGGAGCTGGCGGTGCTGGGGGTCGGTGGCCCGCCTGCTGCAGCCCGGACCTCGGTCACCTCGGCAGGTCCAACTCCAGGAGCTGGGACGGCATTTTTGGGGGTGGGGATGGAAGTAACCGAACCGAACCGAACCGAACCGCGGCACTCAAAGATCCTGGTGTTATTTTATTTTTCCTGCTCGCCGCTTAATTCGCTCTGTGCTGTCAGGCTAGACATGTTTGAGACAGAACATCCGGTCCTGGATTTCAAACTAAGATGTTTTTTGTTTTGTTTTTTTCTAATTTAGACGTTACAACGGGTATTTCGAACTCCTAACTTCGACTGTGAATATAAAGAATATATATATTTTTCTTTTCACTTCATGTTGGTCCATTGACCAGGTGGTCCAAACACGTGCTTTTATTTTGAAAGATTCACGTAGCTCTCTTCCGCTGTGTTTGATAGTTTTGTTTGGTGGAGGAGTCTGTGCCGGGTGTACCTGTGAGTCTGGCGCATGCGCAGATGTGAGTCAGTTCAGCCTCGCAATCAATCAACGTCTCTAGAAAGCTCGACAATACACGGAACCAATGTGTGTGTGTGTGTGTGTGTGTGTGTGTGTGTGTGTGTGTGTGTGTGTGTGTGTGTGTGTGTGTGTGTGTGTATCTATCTATCTGTCTGTCTGTCTGTCTGTCTATCATTTCAGTGGGCAAAATAATTGATAAATAAAAAAATAAATAAAAAAAATGAATGAATAAATAGAAGCACTCTAAAGCTAAACTGATATTAAACCAGAGCACAAACAACCCCAGGACCGTGAACTGTGTTCGCTCAACACAGTACAGTCAAAGAATTCACTGCATCGTGGTATGAATTGTATACATGTGCAGCTCCTGCACATGTATACAATGTTGCTGCCATGTCAAAGTCAACACGTCAACTCGGGAAAAGCGCATGCGCGTGCTGCAGCTTTTTCCTTGCTGTTTGCTCTGCATGCTGTTCTTTATGCTGATAGAAGTCCCGCTCTAGGTTTCCCTTCATGACGTATACAGAAGCCACACTGTCAGTCCATCAGCTGTGTGTTGACACCGACACGTCTCCTGGAATCCATCACGTGGAGAGTTTTGCAACGCTTAAGTTAAAAACAAGACAACAGTGTGAAGATGCCAGTGAGAGTCAGTGAGCTGCGCGCCTCCTAGCGGTCTGCTCAGGTCACAACACGTCACTCTGGTTCGGAGGGGCAATGATGACATGTGGACACCAGCAGGGGGCGATGTGATCCCATCTAAAACAAGCAGCAACAGTCAAATGCAGACCGCATTTTACTTTTGTTAGCTGTTGAATTATGAATGAAAAGTCAAGCAGCGGGAGCCTATACAGCTGCACATACACACATACATACATACATACATTTTTCCTATTCTTAAACTTGCGTTTTTGCAGTGAATAACTGAGTGAGGCCCAGCCAGACACACTGAGTGCACACTGAAACATCTCTGCTTGTCTTTCTTGCATGGAGGCATTCTATTCTATTCTTTTCTATTCTATTCAAAGTGTTCCTTCTACTACTTAGAATAGCAGCGCATGTTTTTCATCCCTTTACAACGATGAAGGAAAACGCAGTCACGTGTAAAGATTTTATAATCCGTCAAAGCTTCAGCCACAAGGACCTTCCGTCCCAAATCTATGAATACACTTCAATTTTATTACAATATTATTACATTATTACAAAAAAAAAAAAATCAACATGGAGGCGGGTGAGGATCAGCTGTAACTGTTTACAAACACGCTGTTAACGTGACACAAAAACCAGGTGGTGAGTGGAACCACAAACTGAAGAAGATCCACTGGTGGAGTTACACTAACCAGGAGACAAAAGATCAAGGAGCTCCCGCTGCCTTTCACACATTGAATAAACATAAATCAAACTGATATCAATTTTAGGAGGCAGGTGAGTGATGGAAAAAAGAGAGACAGAGTTGAGGGGGTGAGAGAGTGAGGGAGCGAGGGAGCGGAGGGAGCGGAGGGAAGGCGCTGCAGAGATAAGATGGTCTTCTCCCTTCAAAATGAGTTCATTAGGAAAGCGAGGGAAGAAAGAGGAGAGGAGGAGAGGCGGTGGCGGTGGTGACTCAAGGTTTCACTGATGATAAAGGTCTGGAGGGACAGAGTGGAGGAGGAGG
>NW_027466231.1:340000-352500 GCF_046127955.1 Nelusetta ayraudi
TGAGGAGAGTGTGAGGAAGGGTGAGTGGGAAGAGTGAGGAAGAGTAGGGAAGAATGGGGAAGAGTGAGAGGAGTGAGGAAGAGTGAGAGGAGTGAGGAGAGTGTGAGGAAGGGTGAGTGGGAAGAGTGAGAGGAGTGAGGAAGAGTGAGGAGAGTGTGAGGAAGGGTGAGTGGGAAGAGTGAGGAAGAGTAGGGAAGAATGGGGAAGAGTAAGAGGAGTGAGGAAGAGTGAGAGGAGTGAGGAGAGTGTGAGGAAGGGTGAGTGGGAAGAGTGAGGAAGACTAGGGAAGAATGGGGAAGAGTGAGAGGAGTGAGGAAGAGTGAGAGGAGTGAGGAGAGTGAGGAAGAGTGAGAGGAGTGAGGAGAGTGTGAGGAAGGGTGAGTGGGAAGAGTGAGAGGAGTGAGGAAGAGTGAGAGGAATGAGGAGAGTGTGAGGAAGAGTGAGTGGGAAGAGTGAGAGGAGTGAGGAGAGTATGAGGAAGAGTGAGTGGGAAGAGTGAGGAAGAGTAGGGAAGAATGGGGAAGAGTGAGAGTAGTGAGGAAGAGGGAGGAGAGGGAGGAAGAGGGGGAGGAGTGGGGAGAGTGAGGAAGAGTGAGAGGAGTGAGGAAGGAGTGAGGAAGAGTGAGAGGAGTGAGGAAGAGTGAGGAGAGGTCTTGTCTTGGACGTGTCTTTGTTAAATTTTATTTTAAAAAAATAAAACAGAGTAAAAATGCAATGAAAATACAATGACTATGAATGAATGAATGAATGAATGAATGAATGGATGTCAGTGTGCTACCTGTTTGAAGGTGCCTCTGGCAGTGAGCAGGTAGAAGATCATGTAGGCAGGCACACAGATGAAGGAGGAGACCCCGATGCAGTAGCCCAGGACGGTGGTCCAGGGTGGGTAGTGGTAGTCAAAGAGCCGCACCTCCGGAGGGAAGGCCAGGAAGCTGATGATGATGAACTGGGGAGAAGAACCAAAGCAGCGGACTCTAGTTTACTCCCGAGTGTGTGTGTGTGTGTGTGTGTGTGTGTGTGTGTGTGTGAGATGGCTGACCAGCAGGAAGCAGGGACAGATGGCCACCCAGCACAGCCTCCAGAAGCAGCCTGGGTAGAAGCCCAGCATGAGCTGGATGTCACTGCAGAAGCGGTTGGTACCTGGAAGCAAACAACACACGCGTCTTCAGACGAGGTGTACAACTATCAGTTACCAGCGGTGAGGCCTCCAGCGTGAGTTCCGAGTGGAACCAGTGGTCCACCACTGCAGACGTCTCCAGAGGAAGACTAGTGTAAACCCCCCCCAGAAGCTCCGCCAGCAGACTGAGGACAGGCGTCAGTGGTTACCATAGAACCAGGAGACGGCCACCACCTCCAGCAGCACCACGGTGATGACGGCCGGCCCGGTGGCGTACTCCTCAAACAGCTTCACCACAAAGGCTCCGCCCTGCACGACAACAGCAGAGACGCAAAGACAAGAAGAAGCAGGAACAGTTTGCTGTTACTTCACCGTGACTCGACAAGCTTAACGATGAGGGATGCACCGATACCAGCACTGGTTATCTGTACCCATACCAGGGTGGAAGGCTCTACTGGTACTGGTAAAAGTAGGTGCCGATACCACGGCACCAATGCAAGCTGTATATTATATGACAGTTTTGTGTTGTTTTGTGTTTGTACTGCAGTGAAACTTGCCACAGTCGTCCCATGTTCGAGAATTGCGTTTCTCAACTGGTGGGTGGCAACCCAAAAGTGGGTCGACGGGCTGTTTTGTTAGGGTCGGAGGCCTTATGAGCAGTATTCTCTAATGTGTAACGGCCTTATCGAGTGCTCTGTGTCGTAATGGATGAGTTCTGAGAGTTCTCAGAGTAGCGCTACTCTGTACTGGTACCAGTCTGTACTGGTACCAGTACAGTGTAGCGCTACTCTGTACTGGTACCAACAGAGGGTTGGCTGCCTCCCAGAGTGACGCTGCGCCTGTGAGTGGGCGCCCTCTCTCTCTGCTGTTGTGTAGCGGTCACTCACATAGGTGAGTGTGGACAGGGCCCCCAGGTAGCACACACACACCAGGCCCAGGACAAACTTCTCGCGCTTCTTGACCAGGACGTGAGGGTACTCGTCCAGCATGGCCGTGATCACCCCCTCCAGGCCGGCAAACTGCACAGCGGGAAACAACAAGCACTTTGACGCACTCACACCAGGTGACGTGTCTGGTAGTAGCGCAGCAATCACAGTACGAAGAAGCAAGAGAGTGTGGAGGTATCATGAATTAGGAGTGCCTTATAAAGGCGTTATAATGCCGTTATAAGGCATAATAACACATGTCGAATGTTCATCGTGATGTCGGACAATTTATGTCAACATTTAGAAATAAGAGGGTAGGTGTAATGTGTTCTGAGCTCATCATGCATAATGTTTTACAGTCCTGGATGTTATTACCATGTTGTAACGACCAGTTCTCAGGAAAATGATTTAAAAGGAAAACATGAGTGCCTTTATAAGGCTTGTAAAGGCACTATAATGCCTTTATAAGGCACTCCCAGTGCATCATACAATAGACCTTCATGGAAAGTGCCACCAAATCATGAAATCAAGAAGAGAGCAGTTATCAGGACAGTTTGTGTTTAATATCCTCAGTCATAAGACGGCGAGGCAGAGCGAGCACTGATTCTTCTACTGATAATCAGCTTGATCAGAGCTGCTGCTGCTGCTGCTGCTGCTGCTGGTCTCTGCTTGACGGATAATAAAAACAAGGTTGAGGAAAGATTATATCCTGTCCTGTTTTATTATGATTGCTATCCCTGGCTGTCGCGCAAACTGAATCGGTGAGGTGGTGAAGTTTGTGAAGAACACACAATGATTGGACGACTGACGGAGAAGCACCTCCCCTGCAGCTGTCAATCAACAGAGGTCAAGACAGATTAAAGAGGCAGCACCAAACTAAACAATATTTCCCTGAAAAAAATTATTTTCTTTAAACCCAATAAAATATTTATTTGATCAACTTCTGTATATGGGTCTCAGTTTGATACACAGCGTTTCTGAACTCGTGGGTCTCAAAAATTGTATTTTCCATATATATATTTATGGAAAGAGAGAGAGGGAGGGAGAGAGAGGGAGAGAGAGAGAGAGAGAGAGAGAGAGAGAGACAAACCGTGCTGTCCAGTCCCAGCATGATGATCATGAGGAAGAAGATGATGGAGAAGAACGTAGCTGCGGGCATGTTGGCTATGGCCTCGGCGTAAATGATGAAGAGGAGGCTGGGACCTTGAAGAACGACAAGGAGAACATCAGGAGGAACATCAGGAGGAAGTGTTCTGATCTACAGTGTGTGTGTGTGTGTGTGTGTGTGTTCCTGCGTGGTCCTACCAGCATCCTTGGCCACGGCGCCCACCTCTTGCTGCCTCATCTCAGCCATGTAGCCCAGCACGGTGAAGATGACGAAGCCAGACAGGAAGCTGGTCAGACAGTTGATAGAACTGGTGACCAGAGCGTCTCTGTGGTGGAGAGATAAGGAGCTTCAGTGGCAGGAGGACCACCAGTGCACCACCTCGGAGCTGGACTGGAAACGAAGTGGCGTCTTCTTAAAGGTCCAGTGTGCAAAATTTAGATTCATTTATGATTTTTGTATTGGTAAAAACTTAACATACTGCTCAGAAATACAGTAATAACAGTGTGTAGTGGCAGTATACACTGTTAGCTGCCATCCTGCGCCAGCATATTTCTAAGGAAGCCTGGTGTGGACAATCCAGCTGCCTGGCAGCAGAGTGTTTAGTATTTAGGCTGAACACTAGGGGGCGTCCTCAAATAAACCAACCAAGAAGAAGAAGAAGAAGAAGAAGAAGGTGGAGCAGGTATCCAGGTTTGGGTGCACAGGGCCACCGTAGTTCACTGGCAAGTTCAGGACAGGGAGAGAGAGAGAGTGAGGGACAACTGCAATCTAAAATGTAACCACTTGATGTCGCTGCTGCTTCTTCTTCAAAAATCTCCAAATATTTCCACACTGGACCTCCAGTGAGCAGTGAGGAACATGTCTTCCTACTTGTAGCAGTTGTTGTGAAAGGGGTTGTAGCTGGCGAAGGCCAGGAGCACACCGAAGCCGGGGCCCAGTGAGAAGAAGATCTGAGCCGCTGCATCGATCCAGACCTCAGAGAGTCCAAGAGCAGAGGGACACAGTGAGCCAAAGATCTCACAGACAAGAGTGAAGACTGGAGACTGGAGACTGAAGTTGAGATGTTCTTACGGTGGTGCTGAGCAGCTTCTCCCAGTCAGGTTTGAGATAGAAGACCACGCCCCTCCAGGCCCCTGGCAGAGTGGCCCCACGGATGAGAAGCACCAGGAGGACCACGTAGGGGAAGGTGGCAGTCACCCAAACCACCTGAAGAAGAAGAAGAAGAAGAAGAAGAAGAAGAAGAAGAAGAAGGGGGTGAATAATCCAAACGGCAGCTCAGTCTCAGCCAATCAGACCACTGCTATCATGGTCACAGTCAGGGTCAGGGTCATGTTGGACTTGTTACAACGAACAAGATCATCATCACGCACACACAGCAACATAAACAGGAAGAAGGTGCGCGAGCCACGCCGGCGCTCCCTATCTTCTGCTGTTACCTTCCCAGACGTCTTGACTCCCTTCCAGATGCTGAAGTAGACGATGGTGAAGATGAAGAGCAGGCAGAGGGCCAGTTGCCAGCTGACAGAACCCAGCTGGTGGAGGCCTGGAGAGAGGTGGACCTGCAACACCTGGCGGCTGCAGGGAGGAGGGGGTTGGGGGGGTGCAGAGAGGGGTAACAGTCAGGTAGGAAATAAATATCAAATGCATATTGAGAGTAAATGACGGTCAAATTAAGGAAAAAATGAAGAAGAGAAGTCAACAAAAAATTTAAAAAAGGAAAAGTTTGTTGGAAAATAATTATATTAGATACATAGATAGATAGATAGATATTAGATGTGAAAGTCTCACCAAAAAGAAGGAAGGTAAAACAAAAATTTGCGTGTTTAAAAAATGAAAAATGACAGGAAGAAAGAAAAGTGATCATTGATTTATAACGTTTGACTGTGTTGGAATGAAAGAGACAAACGGAGCCTCTTGGCTGCAACCAGAGCCAGTGGTGAGTCCAGCGGTGCTCCCGGAGAGGAGCTCCAGCAGGTCAAAGGTTAAGTACACAACTCTTGACTGATGGTGAAAAACAGGAAATTCTGGCGCCAGAGCGACTGCTGGAATCTGCTCATTTTCAACGGGTAGGAAAAGTCAAGTCAAGTGGTCCAACCCGTGGTTCTGTCTCAAAGGAGGGTCGGGGCTGCGGTGTGAGGAGCCGCCGCTGATAAGAAGCAGCCAAAGGCAAAAAACAATCAGTCATGTCCTGTCACATGGTATCATCGCCACACTGTACAAGCAAACACGAGCTCGCTGAGTGACGTCAGTCCGCCAGGAGTTGTGAAATATGGAAGATAAATAATCAGAGCGAATCCAGCGAGACCGCTGGCCAGTGCGTTGGGGGCAAACAGCGGCTTCAACGAGGTCGATGGGGAGGATTGAAAATGAAACAAAGCACGCAAAGAGAGCTGAACTTGACCCCCGTGTCTTCTCTGTGAAGGCTTTGGTTGGCATCTCAGTTCAGCAGCGAGGGCTCTCTGTCATGTTCCTGCCCACACAAACACAAAGCTTTCACTACCATGTAGAGTGAGTAGAGTTATGAGACCATTGAAAACATCTCAATCCTTCCTGGAAGTCTTCAGATGATAGCCCCCCCCCCCCCAGCCACTGATCTGAAGTCACGGCTCAGCGTCTTGGCTCAAGGGCTCTCGGACCATCGCAGCCTGTGGGAACCATCAAGCCTCCACCTTCTGGGTGACGGAACGCAGTTCCTGGAGAGTGAAAGGACTCGGTCCCGTTCAGTCCACCGTGAATGAACACACCTCACACAAACAGCACCATGGCTGGAGACTCCTCCCAGCACCTTCATGTAGGGAGCTGGTGCAGCAACACTCCAGTGTCCAGTGGACATCATCACTCAGTGACTGAGGACACTGCTGCTGTCAACACTCACCATCAGAGGAGATCTTCAGAGGTTCCTCAGCCAAGGTTCTAATCAGTCCACCAACACTGAACCGTGAGAGCTTCAACTCTGCTCCACCTGAACACTGTCACTGACCCATCACACCAACCGGACCATAACCAAGCCTATGGAGAACAACTTGATCATATTTACGGGTACGTTTAGAAGACCTAGCCGGCCCTGACGGCGCCCCCCCCCCATCCCCCTCACTGGAGGTCGAACTAAGCCTTCGCCAGCAACCGACTCACGTGTAGAACTCCTCGGCCGGAGAGGTGGAGGAGTTGGACCAGGAGACGTTGTGGTCGGTGGACATGTAGCTGTTGCAGTTGGCTGTGTTCCAGCGGTTGTTGCAGTTGCTCCAGGGCAGCGTGGACTGGAAGGACGACAGCAGGTAGTACAAGGCCCAGGCCATGATGGTGTTGTAGTAGAAGGCGATGTACAGCGCAATGATGCAGATGGCGAAGCCGATCCCTGCGCAAGTGCAAAAAAAAATAATATATATATATATAAAAAAAAAAGAAAATCACGTTAGCGGCACAAAAAAAGCCAAAGCGGATCGAGCGCGAAATTCAGTGTCGTGGTCCAGACTGCACCGAACCGAGACCAAGACACCATCAAGACTAGAGAACATCGAGATGGAGACCGGACCAAGGCTGAAGAGATCAAGGGAAAAATAATAACAAAACAGAAAAAAAAAATGACCACTATCTTTTTTAGAGTGGCAACATCTCTGTTCAGCAAGGTGTCTTTCAATCATTGCCTTCAACATTTTGCTGCTTTGCCAAATATTTTCAACCATTTCCAACAACTTTGCTTCATAACATTAAAAAAAAATCAATGAACAAGGAATAAGGGGTCCGGGTGTCACTCTGGGTGTCACCACCAGAGTGTAAAACAGCAACAGCTGGGTTCTTTTCTGTTATTATCGTGTTATGACAGTGTTGGCTGAGTCTCCACTGGTCTGGTCCAAAAAAAACCCAGTCCTCCCAGTCCCAGACCGAGACCAGACCCGGTAAAAATGCGTCCGAGTCCAAGACCTGAAGGCCTGGAGACCTGGAGACCAGGAGACCTGGAGGCCTGGAGACCAGGAGGCCTGGAGGCCAGGAGACCTGGAGACCAGGAGGCCTGGAGGCCTGGAGGCCTGGAGAGCAGGAGACCTGCAGACCCGGAGGCCTGGAGACCAGGAGACCTGCAGACCTGGAGGCCTGGAGACCTGGAGGCCTGGAGGCCTGGAGGCCTGGAGACCAGGAGACCAGGACCACCCTCCAGGACTACAACACCAGAGGAATGAAACTGGTCTTCTTCTTCTTGACGAAGCCTCAAGGCAACAGTAAGTGAGTTCATTGTGTGAAGCTGCTGGAGTGGAAGCTGCTGTCAGTCTCTCAGCAGACCTTCAAATATCGAAATAAAAACCCCCATCAGTGGAGTTTTAAGCCAATTCAAGTTACAGGTGGAGAAGTGCATGGCATTTCAGAACAAGACAATTTACATCCTATCAGATTTCTCAGCGTTTGGCATTTGGGATGGAAATGTGACTATTTACATAACAGAGAATCCACCACAGGACGTAGCAGACACTATGGATGCACTTCAAGAGCTGCTGCAGGTTCCAATCTCAGCTCCTTGCCGTGGCTTTGCTTCCCTCGCTCCCCTCCCTCTACCCCTTTACCTTTGAATATGGGGCAGATGTGTTTCCAGATGGAGATGCAGCCGCTGTGGTGGAACTGGCCCAGCGCCAGCTCCATGTAGAAGAGAGGCACGCCGCCAAACACTGCCATCAACAGGTAGGGAAGCAGGAAGGCACCTGGGGGGGGGGTCATGGAGTCAAATCATTGCACTCATTGGAAATACATTGGAAATAAAGGAAGGTTGGAATGAAGGAAGCGACACGACACAAGAGCACAACTCAACAACTCAACAGAGAGCAGCAACAGGTGGAGGTGGAGTCACTTCAGAAGTTTCATATCACACAACATCACATCCATCCTTCTACACACATATTGCATCATCAAGCTGAGTTGCGCATGTGCACTTTTGTATCTGTGTGCGGGTGGGCCACTGTGTGTGTGTGTGTGTGTGTGTGTGTGTCACCAGTGAGAAGATAAGAGGTGATTGAGCAGCTGCCTGCCAGACAGGTTATTAAGGGAGGAGAACGGGAGGGGCGAAGCCATTCTCATAAAAAAGCACAATTAATACTGTGGCCTCTATCAAGCGCCCACCCCCCACCACCACCACCACCACCACCACACCCCCGACCCCCCCCCCCCCCCAGTCCTGATCTCCACTGAGAACACAGGAAATTGCAAAGATTTTATTATTGCAAATTCAATAAAAGCACAAAGGCCTGTTTTCTTCTAGGTGAGGACTGCAGTTACACAGCAGCAGTACCCCCCGCCCACCCCCCCCGCGCCCACCTAAACCCCACCCACCGCCCACACCACACCCCTCCCTAGCTTTCGCAGACAGCTCCAGTGTGAGCCGGTACCAGCTGATGTTGGTCCTCAGCCATCTTCTCCTCCTCCTGCGTCCCTCGCTCAACACGAGGATCTTCTCTGCCCTCCTTCAAGCAGGATCTCCTCTGCAACATCTCACAGTTCTGAAGCCGAGGTCCTTTCACACCATTCACTGATCGCGAGTTCATTGGTCCAATTCAAATCGCCTCCACAATCTTCTCAAGCATCTTCTCTTTAATGAAACTTTGGCCCAGAGACATTTTTTGTCTTTTTGTTGATTGTGGACTTGTGTGTGTGTGTGTGTGTGTGTGTGTGTGTGTGTGTGCACTCTACAAGTGTGTGTGTCTCATGATTTTTACCGTGAGTGTAAACCCGGTTGGTCAACTTGAGTTGGTTGCTCTTCCAATCCAATATTTCTCCACCGAAATAAAGAATGGAATTTGTGTTCTGCTGATTACACACTATGGATTTTCTGCCCCCCCTCCTCCCCCACCTCCAGTTCCCCTCCTCCACCACCGTATTCCCTCCTTACCTCCACCGTTCTGGTAGCAGATGTAAGGGAAGCGCCAGACGTTCCCCAGGTCCACGGCGTAGCCGATGACGGAGAGTAGGAAGTCCATCTTCTTGCTCCAGGTCTCCCTGGGCCTCTCCAGGCTGGTCTGCTGGACCACCAGAGTCCTGAGGCCCCCCAGAGGAGCTGAAGAACCCAAGGTGGTCCCTCCAGAGGAGGTGGTGGCACCAGCAGCAGCAGCAGCAGCAGCAGCAGCAGCTCCCTCCTGGAGAGTCTGAGGGGGGGAGACGGTGAAGCCGTTGGAGACCTGCTGTCCCGACTCTGTGCTGCTCCAGTTCTTCAGCGGTTCCTTCTCCGCTGGAGGAGCCTCGGACGGCGTCGCTCTGCCGTCTCCCGACTCCTCGGCCACCAGCTTCTCCCTCTCGTCGTCCCTCTGGGCCTCGTCCTTCTCCGCGGGCGACACGCTGGCCATCATGATGTCTTCGGCCTCCATGGTTGGGGGTTGTTGGGAGTGGGTCGGTGGGTTAGAACTGCCTGGAGGTTTCCACCAACGCTGAGGGAAATGCGGCGCTCCGGTCTGAAATGGAGCCCATCGGAAGGTGAAACAGTTGGTCGGTGAGAGTCAAGGACGAACGCGGCTCATGGGTTATCCCTGCAGCGGCTCCCCCTGCTGGCACAAGTGAAGGAGGGAAGAAGGAGAGAAGAGAGAGAGGCGCGCAGTGAGGGCGTGGAGATGTCCGGGAGTTCCGAACACAAGGAGCGAGGAAAATAAACCCAGAAGAAAGACGTGTGTGAACAAGATGTGGACACCATAAAAAGTGAGGAGAGACTCGGACTCACTCCTCTTCCTCCTCTTCCTCCTCTTCCTCCTCCCACCAGCTCCTCCTCCCAGACGCTCAGCGGTGGAGGAAACTGCAACACACGGAGAAGAGAGAGGAACAATCGGAAGGTCGCCACGACTTCGGAGTTCTGTGCGACGCCACGAGACAATGGAAGCCGAGAAAACGTCTCGTTCAGTGACAGTCTAGACCAACGATGGGCAAACTGCGGCCCGAGGGCCAATATGCGGCCCGTTAAGATTTTTAACCCGGCCCACCGATATTAAGAAATGATATTGACAGTCAGGAAGTCTGAAAATAGCTGCATTTCCTTCATGTTTTCAGTGCTTTCAGACAGGTTTTCTCCATAACACTCCATCCATCTGCTGCTGCTCCACTACCCCCCTCTTACATCATCAGTCCACATGAAACCAACTGTGGCTGCTGGCTTTTAAACACTTTGGCCAGTTTGAAGTTTCCTCTTCAAAGAGCAAAGAAATGAACAGAAATTTTACCAAACGTTGGACTGAAACGATTAGTTTTGGATTTCGTGAACTCGGCTTTCGAGGAGGGGCGGGGCCAGGAGAGGAGGGGCGGGGCCAGGCCGTCTCTTGCCCCCATGTTTCCTCTTCTTCCTCCTTCTTATCTGTGTATTAATTTGTGGATTTCTCCTTTAAATTTGATTGAATTTATACGCTGTACAATTTAAACAGAATACATTTCTTCTATATTCACACTCACATATATAAATGTGAATATAGATAGATAGATAGATAGATAGATAGATAGATAGAGACTTTATTGATCCCTTTGAGATGACTCCCTCAGGGAAATTAACAATTATAGGTGTATTTTACTTTTCCAGACTTTGTTTCATGAAAATATGGCACACAAAAGTCATTTAAAAAAAGTGCACAAATTGTGACTGTATTTCAATGTATTTACTGGTCTAATGAGTGAGTATGAAGGTTGTATTGTTCATTCATAACAGTTTTCACATCATCTCAGCGTCGACTCCATCAGCCAGAGTGGCGTCACTAAACAACCCCGACAACCACAAGTCCTCCTTCAGTGTTTGCATCCAGTTTTGCCCTGCAGCAACGAGGTTGTCGGCTGTGCGTGTGTGTGTGTGTGTGTGTGTGTTCTATCTGTGTCCTCCAACATGACTGAGACTTGAAGATCGCTGGAGGAGTGGAGACAGAAGATGGAGGGATGTGAGTTTCTCATCATCACTGTGAGATTCCTCTGAGGTCAATCTTGATGGTCAATGACCCTGCAACCATCATGTGTGGGATGACACGCACTGCACGCAGTTGGATTTTTTTTTTTTACTTTCATTTTTTTTTTAAAGAACCCAAATTGTTTTGTCGCTACATGAAGACAAACTCGAAGCACAGATTTTTCAAATGAAGGAATTTTGGCAAAAGCGGGATAACTATTTTATTTTTTTTGTTCTATGATAAAATCACATGGTCATTTGCAATAGATATTTAAAGCGTGTATTATAATTTTTTTCTATTATGAACAACAGTGAATAACCGAACAACATCTCATGTATTGGCGAAGATCTCGATAAGAGAGTAAACCAACTGCACAAGGCATTCAAATCAAACCCAAACTCCCCCGACGCCTCCAAATAGAAGGAAAAAAATACTTTCTGTCAACAGAAGAGCAAATTTCATTCTCTCTTTAAATAGAGAAATGGATTTTAAGACAGTTGATAAAAAGAGGACAAAGGAGGTTATTAGCAGGAAAAAAAACTGGAGCACCCAAACTCAAGTGGACAAATCAGGTTTAAACCTGAGGTCAAAATCCTGAGACGCAAACACACAACTCAACAATCACCAGAAAAGACAAAAAAAAAAAAAGAAAAAAATGGCCAAAGTTGTATTTTGTACATTACCTTCAAACAGGAGAAGTTTCTGAGGAACAGAAAAGAGAAGCAGCAGCAGCAGGGGGTAGTTGTTGTTGTTGTTGTTGTTGTGCAGTGACGGCGGCGACGGACAACTTCACACAATCCTGCGACGGCGGCCAAAAAGGAAAAATGAAATAAAAAGTTGTGAGAGAGACGGAGGGATGGATGGATGGAGGGAGGGAAGGAGGGATGGTGCAGGCTGCCTCTCCTCCCTCTGCTGCTGCTGCAGCCTCACCAGCTCCCTCACTTCTTCTCTCCTCCTCCTCTCTCTCTCTCCCTCCCTCCCTCGCTCCGTCATTGTTCCTCTCTCACCACACACACACACACACACACACACACACACACACACACACTAGGGTTAGAGGTGTGTCGAAGCAGAAGATCCCAGTTATGCTGCGCAATAAAAACCTGCTCGTTTTGATTGGCCAATCAGAGCAAAGCTTGTAGCCGTGTGCAGCTGGAGGAGCACCAGGCACCAACTCACTGCATCAACCTGACCTCAAGTTTACATCCCAGGTGTCAGAACTGAAGCGGAACACCTTGTGAGCTTCCAACAGGAGAAGTTGGAAGTGTTTTATTCCATTTGCTTCCGTAATTCCTTCTTTATTGCTGTTCAGCAGTTGACCAGTAGCAGTTAGAAGCCGTGTCATGTATGTGCATATTCCAAATAAATAAATAAATAAAAAAGCTTCCTGCTACATTAGATAGATTTATATAAAACTATGAATCAACAATAACACAAATAAGAAAAAGCAAAAGACATCACAA
>NW_027466231.1:362500-370000 GCF_046127955.1 Nelusetta ayraudi
TGGATGGATGGATGGATGAAGCTTTCAACCCAGTCCCAGCGTCGCCACAGCACCGGACGTGCTACCATTTCAGTTGTCAACTCATCTCGGTCCAGATGTTGATGACATCCAGCGCCAACAGTGTGTGAAATGTGTTGCGCCCGAACCAGGGAGCGCACTGCAAACACACCCACTGTCACCTCAGTCCCAGTCTGTCTAAACTGCTTCTCCTCTGCAACAATGACAACAGCAGAAAATCCAGAGTGCCACTGTGCTGTCACTGCCAAAGCAACAACGCATACATGTACATGTGTCCTCTGCAGGAGACCATCTGGGACTTTGGATTGGAGATATAAAAAAACCCAAACATGAGTAAATAATGATGAAACGCGAAGACGATCACGTCGCTCAACAGGAAACGTTTAGATTTAAGATAATCAAATACACAAACCAGCAAACCTGACAAATCAACCTCGCTCAAAGAGAAAAACCCACGCCATGCGGCGCCTTCATTCGTCTCCGAAAGATTAAGAAGCACATAGATATAGAGCAGAGTAGACCAGCGTGGAGGTCTCGCCGCTGCTCTGCACTAAAACGCCCTGAAAAAGCGGCTGGGAAAACACAGCAACCAGAACACCTCTCACCCAGTGGAGTGCCCTGCCTTGTGTCAACTGACCTTTGGATCGCAACCGTGTATGTACAGCACCAGAACCCACGGAGCGCAACTGTACAGAAGAACCAGTGTGACGGCCGAGCGGCAGAGTGAACACAGCAAACAGGACGGCTGCTTCTTACCTTGAAGTCTTCAGTGGCTGCGCAGTCGTCCTGGTCCACCAGCAGAGTCTCCTCTACTGCTGCTGTCCGGCCCACCAGGTCCGTCTCACCCCAGTCTGTCTCACCCCAGTCTGTCTCACCCCAGTCTCACCCCACCTCAATCACACAAATCACACATGCCTGGGCTTAACAACGGGCCATATTCTTGTTCTGCCGGGCTTAAGACGCACACACACACTCACACTCAGGCATGTGTACACACACACACACACACACACACAAACACACTCACTGACACGCGTGCGCACGGCACAACTCGGCTTTAAGTATCCTTTGCTCTAATCCAAGGCTCCTTAATGCATATTTATAAAAGAACTGAAAAAGGCAACCGAGAGAACACACACACACATACACACACACACACACACACACACACAGACAGACACACACGCATAAATTGTAAGCAGGATAAAAAACAAAAACAAAAAGCAGGAAGTGTTTCACCGTTTTGCTCCAAAGTGTTTTCGTTGTTTTACTGCACAGTGGAATCATTTATAAGTCAATGATTACATGTGTGTGTGTGTGTGTGTGTGTGTGTAGGTGTGTGTTTCCTGGACAGATAATCACAATGTGTGCGTCTGTGACCTGATACAAGTCATTTAGCAGCCAGACGTCCTGAGCCAATCGGGCGCTGCGCCAGCTGACCTACAGTCAGTCAGTCAGTCAGTTGTACCTCCACGGCCTGATTCAGCGCAGGAGGAACTCGCAGCTCACCGTTCCAGCCGGCGCTGCTCGGAGCAGAACCAGGTTTCATCCTGCAGCAGGAAGACCAGCAGCAGCAGCAGCAGCAGCAGCAGCAGCAGCAGGAAGACCAGCAGCAGCAGCAGCAGCAGCGGCAGCAGCAGCTTGATTTTAGATTCCATTAAACCAAACATGAGAATCTGATGCAGGTGTGAGCAAACTACGGTTCCAGGAGGTTCTACGGTAGGCCAGCCATGGACAAACTTGAAATTATTATTTTTTTAAATTATTTGTCTCCTCCTATGAGGTGGCTCACCAAAACACTCCACCCATCTGCTGCTGCTCCGCTACCCCCCACCTCCCCACCCCCGGCACATTTTACCATCCACTGAGAAACGGACCCATCCTGGTTCCCTCTGACTGACTGACTGCCTGACTGCCTGACTGCCTGACAGCCTGGCTGCCTGGCTGGTTCTGCTGCTGCTGTTGGAGCAGCACCGTGTTGTGTCGGGTGTCATTCCAATCAGCATGAGCTCAAGTACTGGGTTAATCCTGGTTGCAACACTCAAATCCAGCCACACACACACGCACACGCGCACACACGCGTGATTAAGGGGGTAAGAATGAGAAGAAAAAAATAAAAGAAGAAATTCCAGGGAATAATGAGAGCAGAGCAGGTGAGAGAAGATCAACCACGTCTGATTCAACCTGTCAGAGAGGAACAGCAGCAAAATATCACGAGACTCTTCTTCTGTGTGTGTGTGTGTGTGTGCGTGTGCGTGTGCGTGTGCGTGTGCGTGTTTCCAGCAGGGCTGCTCTGCTAAAACCAGACTGAAGCAGGTTCAACAGTTGACTCTGCTCTTCCGTCACTGGAACGTCTGTTAGAACTGAATTATAATAGACATCATTTAATGTTAATATTAGATATATTATCTATATTAATATTCCTCAATGTATCTGAACATCTGAGTTAAACTCTGGCCCGCAGGCCAAATTTTGCCCACAGTGTAATTATTACATTGGGCCTGCTGCTATTGTACAGCACATGTTGCACTAATACCACAAATCCCAGAATGCTCTGCGGCTCCATCAGGACAGGAGGTTGATTGAAGGATATTATTACTATGGCTTCAACGGTTTATTGTTGTTATATTTATTTTTGAAATGTTATCAGCCCGTGGAAAGAGTTCCCCGTTGACTTCCACTCACACTTTGAGTTTGACGGCCGGGATCGCAGTGTACGCAGACGATCCTGCTCTCTGTCACAAACCAGTGGGGCCTCCTGCTGCTTTCACTTTCCAGGCCCAAAAGGAACTGCGATACAACAGTTTGCTGGATTAACAGCAGCTGTCAACCTCAACCAGTGCTGCTGTGAGGGTGAATCACAGGTTGACTGAGAGAGAGAGAGAGAGAGGGAGAAAGAGACAGAGAGAGAGAGAGGGAGGATAGATTTACCTTGTAGATGGATAACTTTACTTTATTAATAGATAGATAAATGTCCTTTATAGACAGATAGATGTACTTTATTGATAGATAGAAAGATAGATAGATAGATAGATAGCCTGACAAACAACACAAGCCGTTGAGTAAAAAAAGGGCAAAAAAACTTTATTGATCTAGAAGAACAGGTTTAATGGAAGGAGGTGTGTGTGTGTGGGGGGGGGGGGCAGGGGGGAGGAAGAGGGCGGAGTCAAATGGATCAGAGGGAGAGGGGGGGTGGAGCTTCAAGCTGGAAGTGTTTGTGCGCCCGGCAGTGTTATGCCAGCGCCCCCATGGGGTCCCAGGCAGGAAGCACCACGGCCTCCTGCTTCATCACCTCCAGAACCTCTGGCGCCAGGTACTTCCTGTCCACCACCACCTCGTACACGAACTCCGAGAACCAGTCGTCCGTCATGATCAGGTAACCTGCAGGGGGCAGCACACCAGGCTTCACTACGCAATCTGGGAGACACAGTTCAGCCGTTTCTACGGCGCCGTTCACACGGAAGTCACGCCGGGAAGGAGGCGGTCTAAAGAATCCAGAGGGGCTCTGGAGGAAGAGGTCTTCCAGAGCACCAGAAGCCGTCCAGTTGCCCTCACTGAACTGAACCCTGCCACTGATGAGGAGCTGGATGACTGAGGACCTTCACAGACAGAAGCAGTGGTCGCTGGTTCACCATGAACACACTGAAGACACAACACAACAACAACAACAACAACAACAACAACAACAACACAGCACTGCACAGCAAAGGTTTAGCTGTGATTGATTGTACAGCGTGTGTGTGTGTGTGTGTGTGTGTGTGTGTGTGTGTGTTCAATGTTCAACTGTGTCAGTGTTGATCAGTGCTGTGTAAACAGACACACTGATGTGGGAAAACAAAGAGGCTTCAACGAGGACGTCTGTCAATCATCAGGAATCACCACACCAGCAATTACACTTCATTAATAATTCATAAAGCAGCAGGACAAGAGGGTGTGTGTGTGTGTGTGCGTGTGTGTGTGTGTGTGTGTGTGTACTGATGCCACGTAAAAATATAATCCGTGTATTAAAATGGATCAATATTCACTTGTCACTTGTGAGTGAATCCAGTGTTGGTTTGAGACGCCACTGCTTCAACCAAGCAGCTTCAACCAAGCAGCTTCAACCAAGCAGCTTCAGTGCATCTCAATGAAGAAACTTTGGTTGAAGTCGGCAACAGTTTGACCACTCAGGTTTCAGCTTTGAAAGAATGTAAAGAGCGAATTCATTTGTTTTCACTCACTGCTTTCTCCCTTTTTATGCCGACGACATTCTTGTTTATACGATTTAGACTTGGACCATGGTTTAAAACAGGAACAAACCTTGCATGTAAGACAGCAGGAAGCTTTTCTTGGTTTGTGTTACCTTTGTTTCCACGGTCGTCGCCCCACGAGTTCTCCACCCTCCACTTCTCAAATCCTCCCTTTTCCACCTGAGGGAGGACAAGAAGAGAGGGAGGAGGGGGAGAGAGGAGGAGGAGAAGAGAGGAGGAGAGAGGAGAAGAGAGGGAGGAGGAGAGAGGAGGATGAGAGAGGAAGAGAATAGAGAGGAGAAGAAAGGAGAAGAAAGGTCAGTTCAATAAAGATCTAAACACCCTGGTGGTTCCCGGTGGTTCTGGGTGGTTCTAGGTGATTCTAAGAGTTATACACCTTGGTGGTTCGATGGAGGTTCTAAGAGCTAAACATCCTGGTGGTTCTAAGAGCTATACACCCTAGTGGTTCTAGGAGGTTCTAGGTGGTTCTAAGAGCTAAACACCCTAGTGGTTCTAGGTGGTTCTAAGAGCTAAACACCCTGGTGCTTCACAGGTGGTTCTAGGTGGTTCTAAGAGCTAAACACCCTGGTGGTTCTAGGTGGTTCTAAGAGCTAAACACTGACTTGGTTGCAACTTTGCTTTGCTTCATTTCCCATTGACATTACAGCAACATGTTTTCTCCATGATATCCAGGACAGATTGTTTCCTCCTATGAGGAGGCTCACTAGAACACTGCATCCATCTGCTGCTGCTCCGCTACCCCCCCCAAGACATTTCACTACCCACTGTGGCCCACCAGTCAAGCGGTTGGCCCACCCCTGTGTTGACTGCTAGCAGTTATTGGTGGAGGATGGTAGTTTACGGTGACAGGGCTGTGGGTGCGCTGGTTGTGTGGCTACCTTGTCTGTGACAGCAGTGAGAATCATGGCGTGGGTCATCAGAGAGTCTCCATAGATGAGTCTCTCGGCCTTGGAGAGGTTCTTCACAGAGACCCCAAACACCAGCTCATGGTTGAACCTGTCAGTCCGGGACAACAACATACAGATACAGGCTAACTGGAGAGACGTGGAACCTTGTGCACTCGTCGTGTCAAAGTCAATGATTTCCAACGCTGTGCGCCGCACATGTTCTTTATTTGGTTTATTCTTATCAGTCAATCATTCAGGTCAAAGGTTGCACGGTTATAATTTGACTCGAGTGCCACATGGGGATTATGGTTGCCCTCATTGGACCGGCTGCCAAAGGAGAAATGCAATCATTCTTTTATGGAGTGTGGAACAGTCGCTCTTCACACTTCACACACTCACTGACAAGGACGTATAAATGTTTAAAGTTTGTCGTTGTAAATTATTTTCATTTATCAGGTCAATAAACTCACATTACCCCAACCGTCACACTTTTCAAGCAAATAACGAGGAAAACTACCACAAACACAAGTCAATGGCATGAACTGCATACAAAATGTTCAATAAACGTCCTTCCTCATACATCAATTGTTGTATCTTGGATATTTTTGGATGACTTGGCACTGCGATAATTCATGGCACTGCCTCATGCAAAAAAATTGAATCTGGAGGGTCATCACATAATCAACAACTGTAAACACTGTCAGAGTTGTAGTTTATGCTCCATCTACTTGAAAACCCACAAAGACTTTCATTTCAAACTACGGAATTCTGCCTCGTGTGTATTCCAGCAACTCCGACCACATATTTATATACACACATGCTTACTGCTGGAGTAGCAAGACCAGAGAGGACACACTGATCTTCAGAAACACCTCCAGTACATGCAACCATTCACACTGACAGGATTGTTTGAGAATCACTGCAGACCCACATGGTATCATACTCACACGTTCATGTCATTGATGCCCAGCTTGCCATGGAAATGCTTCCCCACATCGCAACCAAACCAGACCGCCTGAGAGAAAGACAGCAGTGTGAGGTCACACCCGGCAGCGGGCCTGAGGCAGTGTTTCCACAGAAGCAGGAGAGCAGACCCACCTCGCCCTCCTTGATGGAGTCAGCCGCAGCCTTCTTCAGCACCTGGATGGGCTGGTTGTTGTACAACGTGCTCTGGCCGCCCACCATGTTGCCCAGGAACTCCACGCTGTACAGCTTGCCGTAAGGGTTCTGGGGTCGGGGGTCGTTGACGATGCAGACCTGGGATCAGACGGGGTTACAAGCTCAGGAACGGGAGACGTTTGACCCAGTAACACACATCCACGAAGACGGCAATGTTCTGGGTTGAAGGGGCTACGTACTTTGTCTTGGATGTTATACAGGGGTTTGACGTGCTCCCTGTAGAACTCCTGGGGCGTGAGGGGGCCCATGCGATGGAAGTTCTTGTCCTTGTCCCTGTACTCCCAGCTGATGGTGTCAGGAGGGCTGCCTAGACACACGCTGGCCACCCGGAACACCTGCACAGCCACGAGGGTTGCTCTCAGTTCACGTTCCAAGTTAAAATCGTGCTCTGATGGCCAACACGCGGTTTGCTGAACAAGGTCGGTCTCTTGGACCAAGCGGAGCAGAAGAAACTTTATTATTGTCCCCAAAGGCAAATGTGTTTTGGGCAAAGTGTGACTTCATAGCTTCGCAACACAAGGTACAGGGTGTTGAGCCCTTCATGGAATTAGTCAAAGCTTTTATTGAAGAGCCAATCCAGCGGCACAGTGACTCCTCTGGCTCAGTGGGAGTACTGGACTCTTCTGGAGCCACGGAACCTCTGTTCCACTAAAGCTACAGAACAGCCACAGGGAAAGGATTTATGGCTCAGCACCACAGCAGACCTTTCCCAGTTTCCCAATATTTGCTTAACCAACAAATATTGAATACCCCTCCATAAAGATGACATAGGGGTGGAGGCTGCCAGTTTTGGACCGCACCAGTATCCCCTCAAACATTCCCTCGCGTTCGAGCACGACTTTAAAAGGAACCCGGCCGCCTTTTCAACACAGAAACGTGAGTTCAACGCACACACGCAGGAAAAATACACACATGTACTGAATAAACAAACACATCTGTCCAAGAACTCGTCCTCGCTGGACTGTTTTCGTCCTAATTCAACTGCTTTATTTGGACATGTCAAAGGCTTGAGGCAGGAAGCCAAGGCGTCCCAAGCCCTCGTCTGGCCTGTGTTTGCTCTGCGTCCTCTGCACCTTCAGCAGGAAGCGAGTGAAGAGCTCGAAAGTGCCTTCATCCAGGACAAGAAAACTACCAAGTCTTGTTGAGTCCAAGACCGAACAAAGTGA
>NW_027466231.1:375000-467500 GCF_046127955.1 Nelusetta ayraudi
CAAAGCATAATGACCAGTTACATTACAGAGTTTAACAAAAATCGCACAATGTTGTGTAAACATGTGGACTGACTGTAGAGGTGAAAAACTGACCAATGAGGTTTCTCTCCTCCTCCAGTCTGACCGGTTTGTTCCGCTTTTTGCTTGTTTGTATTTTCTAACCAACGAACCAATTTCATTTGCTTTATTCAATGCTATTATCCTTATAACAATAATAATAATAATAATAATAATAATACTAATAATAATAATAATAATAATGATAATAACTTATTTTTCCTCCAGTGATGTGCGGTTGGACAACACAACATTCGACCATCAACCTTGTCACAGCTGGAAGCGTTGGGATTACTGGAGGGAGGGATTCTTTATTTCTATCCCTTTGTTTCTCTCTGGTGACTGCAACAATTTGAATACTGCAGCCGTTGACACACCGATGGTTGACTGAAGGCGTCAGAAAGCCATCGGTGCGTCCTCGGCCGTCCCCCCAGGAGGACGGCTGAAGACGAGGACTGACCGATGAGGTTGACCAGCATGTCCCACTGGCCTCCGTCGTTGGTGGGGTTGGAGAGCAGGAACTGCACCAGGCGCCCGTCCACCGCCTCCTTCCTCTGGGCCGTCTCCACGCAGGCGTGCAGGAAGTAGTTGCAGCGCTCCACCTGCAGGGGGCCGGCCACAACGCTCGCGTTAACGCAGCTCGAGGAGAGCAGATTGCCTTTGACTGGTGGATGGTGGTGGGTGGAGTCTCAGGACCGTCGGCACTTTTGCTCCTCATTGTGAAGTCATAGAGACACGATTGTTGCACACCACCCACCATTAGAATGAAGAGCAAGAGAAAAAGCAAGTAGTGGTACTGGTACTGGTACTGGAAGGTGCTGGGAGGGTCTCCTCAGTCAACATTCCCACATTCCCACATCACTTCCATTGCTTCCAGCGTGGACAAGCTGAGTTATGTGGGAAATGACCATTTTAAATCTGGTCCAGTAGGTTGACACCAAACTGCATCACTGCAGTACTGCGGTACTGCAGTACACTGGACCTGCTGCCCTGGAACACCTGCAGATGATGTTGCTGCTCAACCTACGGTTGGGTTCTGCTTCCAAGTACTGTGACTCCACCAGCAGGGGGAGTCCCTGTCATACTGGGACTGGACTGGTGGGACTGGTGAGAACTGGTGTGTGGACTGCACACTGGAGCACTGCTCCACACACCAGCCCACACGTGTGCAGGCCTGGAACCACAACAAGGTCGCATTCTTCAGGCCACAACAGTGCGTTTGAGACTGAACAACGTTAAAAGTCACACTGTCAACATGGCGGTGCAGTGGTTAGCACTGTCTCTGGGGTCTGGGGTCTTTCTGTGAGGTGTTCTCCTTGTGTCTGCCGGCCTGTCCAGGTTCTCCAGGTTCTCCAGGTTCTCCAGGTTCTCCAGGTTCCTCACACACTCCAAAACATGCATGTGAGGTGCACTGGAAACTCTAGATTGTCAGCAGGTGTGTGTGTGTGTGTGTGTGTGTGCGTGAGTGTGAATGGTTGTGTGTGTCTGTGATGCAGTGTCAACTGGTCCAGGCTGTCACCCTGCCTTCACCTCCAGCAGACCCCGGACACGCTGAGCTCAGGATGGAGTGGGTATTGGCAATAGATTGATGGAAGTTCAGAGATCTCAAATGTGTAAGTGCAACCGACCAAGAGAGAGAGATGATGGCACACCATGAGGGCCGGGAACCACCAGTTGGACCTCTCACCTTGTCCCAGAAGAAGAGGTATGACTGGCTGAACTCAAACTCCTCAATGTTGAACTTCTTCATGAAAGGGAGTCGCATGACGTTGAGGCACGAGAAGATCCAACACCTCCCTGCAGGAGCAGGAGCAGGAGCAGGAGCAGGAGCAGGAGCAGGAGCAGGAGCAGGAGCAGGAGAAGAAGAAGAAGAAGAAGAAGAAGAAGAAGAAGAAGAAGAAGAAGAAGATGAAGATCAGTGAAGTTCAGGACTGATGAGTCACTGGCTGCTGGGCGGACGCAGCTGAAGGTTGTTTGTGGTCCACCTGTGGTTCGGTTCTACCCACCTGAGTTCTTCTGGTTGGTGACGGGCTTGCCCTCGGTGGGGATGGAGTGCTGGAAGATGTGCACGGTGTCCTGGACCGTCTGCCGGTGCAGACACACCTCCAGCGGGTCGATGCAGGTGGAGACGTTCTGGGCCAGCAGGTAGCGAGGCTCCGCCCTCAACCTCTTCAGGAAGGAGGAGATCTTCTCTTGGCTCAGACCTGGAGGAGGAGGAGGAGGAGGAGGGGGAGGGATGGAGAGAAAAGGATGAGATGGAGCCAATGAATGAATAAAGAGCTAAACACCTAGTGGTTCTGGGTGGTTCTGGGTGGTTCTAAGAGCTAAACACCCTGGTGGTTCGTTCTGGGTGGTTCTAAGAGCTAAGCACCCTGGTGGGGCTTCAGAGACACTGACTCGGTTGCAACATGTTTTCTCCATGACATCCCATGATGCATTGTTTCCTCCACCCAAACACTGCATCCAGCAGCAACATCTGCTGCTGCTCCGCTACCCCCCCTCTGGCACATTTTACAACCCATTGTGGCCCCAGCAGTCAAACAGCTGCCCCCACCCCCACCCCCACCCTCTGACTGGACTGACCGGGGGAAACAAACACTGTGTCACAATCAAACTGGTGCAGTGTGTAATTGACAGTGGAGCCATTAAAGTGGAGCGGCTCACCAGTGGAGTGTAGTGGGCGGAGTCAAAGGCCTCTGGCTCTGCTGCATTCTGCTGCTGTGTTCCACAACACAACACAACACAACAACACAACATAGACCAGACGGCCTTGGCTAAGTGTGAAGTGTAGTGCGGTTGTACAGCTTTCACTTCCAAAGCCACACATCTGCAGCTTGTGCACAAGTTCATCGCCTCCCATAAACCTACCGATGTTTATTGCACTGCGTTATCAGTGAGTAACCACCCAGCCATCCAGAGTCTAGGCTGGGTGTGTGTGTGTGTGTGTGTGTGTGTGTGTGTGTTGATGCCACTGTTGCTAAGTGTTGTTCAAGTAAACTTTGAAACATTGACCTGAAAACACATCATCTCCGTTCTCTATATTGAAGCGGATCAATGTTCATTTTTAGCTCTGTATGAAATATTGAATATTCTCTCTACAGTTCTGAGTGTGTGTGTGTGCGTGTGTGTGTGGACGCCACTGTCGCTAAAATGTTTGAGAAAACTTTGAAAATACTCACCTGAGAATATCGGCCCTACATTATAATGGCTCAATATTCATCGTGTCTGGCTCTGATGTATTGAAATATTCAATATTATTACCGAGGTTGTTTTTTTCCTGCCATCAACTCAAAGACATTTCAGATCATGAATGAAGCCCTAAGGTGTCATTTAAATGTGTTGTTCAGTGTAACATTAATATATTGGACTGACCGTCCTGTAGTAATAAAGTTAAGATATACGGGCGTATATATAAAAAAAATGGTGTCGTGAAAGGTTCATTCAAAGGGTGCGCGTGTACTTTGTCACAATCCAGCCGTCATATAAGATCCTCGACCTGATTAGCTCAGCAGCGTTAGCACCGCTTGAGGGCTCCGTTGTTGTTTCACGGCTGTACAGTACAGTGCTGTACAGTACAGTACAGGGCTGTACATCCATGTGGACATTGCAGCCGTGTTGTATGGACAGACAGGCCGGCCGAACAGCAGGCAGCAAGAGTGACTTGCACATTTACACATCAGAGGTTCTCTCTCTCTCACACACACACACACACGCACACACACACACTTGAACTAGCAGCTAGCTGGCTAACTAGCACAGTGGATGACTGGAGACGTTCAAAGCGACTCAAAATGAACAATGCGTGTTACGAAATGAATGATGAAAAAAACACAATCGGCAGCATTTTTTCTAGAGAGCCGCGTCCACCTCCACAGCCACACACAACTTCACCATGAAAAAATAAACCGAAGTCAAGTTACAAAACAGGGACAATACTCCGAATGCTCCGAAACCGAAATGAAAACTTGAGTGGATGGATGTCAAACTCGGGGCGGAGAGAGGATAAAGAGTCCGAGCGACAATAGAAACTTTAGAAGAAACCCGAAACGTGTTTAATGCCGACTCTTTGTTTCATACACTCAGTGTTCCCTGACAGTTTGCAGCTTGTATGATGCACTTAGCTTAGCCTTAGCCACATGAGCTAACATTGCCAACATGACCAACACACACACACACACACACACACACACACACACACACACACACACACACACACACACACACACACACACACACACACACACACACACACGGCTAATATTACCGAGCTAGTGCATGACGGGTAATCGGCTCCCCAGTTTTACAAGTCTGAACATTAATTTTTTTGTAACCCACGTTGTCAAAGTAGTGTCAGGGTGTTTTCACCGGCTGGCTAGCGATGCTAAGCTACTGGCTGCTAAGCTACGCTGTTAGCTAGCTCAGCTGTCATCCAAGTGAGCGGCGGTGCAACACCACACCACCAAAGTGACGGGGCCACGCTAACCCACCAGAGAGCGACAGTCCCGCTACTCACCGGTCTCCATGCTGCTCCTTGTTGTGTAGTCCTTTGTGTGTTTTCGAAGAGTTGTGAGGTGCTATTGTGATCCCGTCCGCTCCGCTCGCATGGGAAAGTCAGCTGGCTCTTTGTTGATCTCAGTCAACGCCGACAAGTCGAGAAGTCGGTCGGTCGGACGGACTGCGGAGCCACAGGGGGTGCGCTCGTTTTCTACGCGCTCCGCACGCCGTCAATCCTTGACATTTGGGATGGGCGGAGTTAGTGAGCAGCTATAGCAGCGTGCGGCCGCCAATCCTCCTCCCTGTGACAACTGCTTTTTCTGAGTGGTGAGCTCCAGTGTACACAACTGTCATTCATTAATTAATTAATTCATGTGTGTGTGTGTGTGTGTGTGAATATAATAGGAGCCTTTAAAAGTCATATTTATATCTTTATCTATCAAGACGTGTACATATATACATATATATATATATACATATGTACACACACGCACACATACATTTTTGAGGGCAGGAAAACCAAATGACTTTTATTGCACTGATTATACACTTCTATTAATGTATTTATGGGCAGTATATTCAGCTTTTACCAAGATCAAAATCAATCCAAATATTACGCACTGGAATTCTAATGTTAAAAGTCACACTTGGCAGATGTTGCTCAATTCTCATGTACAGGAAAAAAAAAAAAAAAAAAAAAAAAAAAAAATTCAGTCATTTTAAACAACTGGATATTTAATTTCTACAAAAAAAACAAACACCGTATTTGCACTCAAGCTGTTTAGTGGGAAAATAGTTTCATCTGCAAACATAATCATATTTTTGCCGACACATCGGGCATTTTGACAACACAAAAAAGGTTTGATACTCGTGTTTCCACGGCGACACCTGCAACTAAAACATCTCACTGATGATTTCTAGCTGGTATTATTTTCTCTCTTTTAAAATCTTCACTGCATTAAAGAATAGAAAAAATAAATGAATGCCACTTCTCACACATTTGTGGTGTATTTTTCTTTGCATTATAAATGTGTTACAAATGAACAAAATAAAAATGAACATGAGCATAAATTACATTAATGAAAGTAACTGCTTTTAGAAAAAAACAACCCATGTAGCGTTTAAGTTTTGTGGATTTAAGGTCATTTATGGCCGAGTAGAGTCAATGACTCGAGTCAAATGAAACACGGCTCCGACTCATAAACTGAGCCAAAGTTCGATTCAGTCTTGTCAAGATGATGGTGATGGTGGAGGTTGAATCAGAATCCATCAGGTTCAGCGTCAAGCAGGTTTGGCCATGATGGAGACTCTGACTGGCTGGCTGAGACCTATTGTAGCGAGCCCCATGATGATGGTGGTGGTGATGGTGGTGGTGGTGATGGTGGTGATGGTGATGGTGATGATGGTGGAAGTTGAATCCGATTCCTTCAGGCTCAGCGTCGAGCAGGCTTGGGCATGATGTAGACTCTGACTGGCTTGCTGAGCGGGATGGATCCTTCTACCGGAGCTTCTGCTGCTGCTGGGAGAGCGTCCACCACCTCGCTCCAGCTCAACTTGGAGGGAGAGAACGCAGAGGAGACGGAGGTGGAGGTGGAGGAGCAGCTGTAGGCCAGCAGGAGGCGCACCTCAATCTGAGAGGGTTCTGGAAGAGAAAGTGGAGGAGGTTGAGGTGGAGGTGTAGGTGATGGTGGTGGTGAAGATGGTTGTGAAGGTGGTGGAGAAGATAGTTGTGAAGGTGGAGGAGGTGGTGGTGGTGGTGAAGATGGTGGAGGAGGAGGTGGTGGCGAAGATGGTTGTGAAGGTGAAGATGGTTGTGAAGGTGGAGGAGGAGGAGGTGGTGGTGGTGGTGAAGATGGTGGAGGAGGAGGTGGTGGTGGTGGTGGTTGTGAAGGTGGTGGTGGTGGTTGTGAAGGTGGTGGAGGAGGTGGTGGTGAAGGTGGTGGTGGTGGTGGTGAAGGAGGAGGAGGAGGTGGTGGTGGTGAAGGTGATTCTCACCTGTCCAGGCAAAGTGTGACAGGTAGACCTGAGTGATGAGCCTGTGTCTACCAGGACCAGGCTTCCTGAAGTCTCCAGGTTTAGGGTGGATCACATGACTCTGGCCATCTGGGTAGAGAACCTGCAGACGCACACAGCAGCTTCAGTCACTGCTTGACAACTTCCACACAATGAGTGGAATGCAATGGAAAGGTTCGAGATTGAGCCGAGCTCCTTCATTGACTGGATGGACAAACCAGCAGTGCCAGGACACCTGGTGGAGGAGGTGGAGGTGACGGTAGCAGTGCCAGGACACCTACCTGCACTTTGACAGTGTTCTGGGGCTCGTGGATGTGCTCCAGGGTGGCGTCGATGTCTAGCGCCACCACCAGGCCAGAGGTGAACCTCAGCGGGTTGTCAGACTCCCCAGTGGGCTCGATGATGGTGGCCTTGGCCCGCTGGATCTGTCCACACACACACACACACACACACACACACACACACACACACACACACACACACACAGTTTATCATCTTCAATTATGACGCAACTTTGGTCCTGCAAAATGAGTTATGCAAATATATACATACAGTATATCTGTGTGTGTGTGTGTGTGTGTGTGTGTGTGTGTGTGTGTGTGTGTGTGTGTGTGTGCGTGTCTGCAGACAGACAGCGCCCCCAGCACCTGCTGTGGCAGTGTGAGCAGCAGCAGGCTGCTCTGTCTCAGGCTGCTCTGCAGGATCTTCAGCAGCTCTGCTGCCTTCAGCAGGGACAGGCGGGGCTTCAGCTCCAGCAGCTTCTCCACAAAGCTGTTGCTGTGGAGGTGGGGGACCTCCGCCACAAACAGTCTGAGGTGGGAGGGAGGGAGCAGAGAGGAAGCTCGGTGAACCCCTGGTGTGTGTGTGCACGCAGCAGCAGCCTGCTGCAGACGGTGCAGCGCTCACCTCTGGAAAGACTCCACGTCTTGCAGGAACTTTTCACAGCTGCTGTTGAGGGAGTCCAACCTGTTGACAGACACAACGGCGGGACCGTCACACCACCAATACGCCGCTCAATTCAGAAGATCCCCCCCCACCGACTCGCACCCAGGAGAGGCATTGAAGAATGGAGACGCTACAAATACGACAAGTTGTCGGAGGGGGAGGAGCAACACAAATTAAAGTTTGTCTTCCACCAGGAGACGGAAAAAAATCTGTGTGTGTGTGTGTGTGTGTGTGTCTGCTGACCCCTGCTGGAAGCGGGCTGCCATGACGAGCTGCAGGGCTTTCGCCTGCAGACGGACGTGGCGCACTGCTGCCACCTGGCGGTGGTCCAGGCCGCTGTACAGGAACTCCAGCTTGTAGGTCTCCTCCAGGATCTGCAGAACATCGACACCAGCACCAGCACCAGCAGTCACTTTACACACTGGAGCGCGTAGGGGTCAAACTCTGGCCTGCGGGCCAAATGTAGCCCACAGTGTTGACTGAAGGACGTTATTATTACGACTGCATTGGTTCATCATTGACGTTGGAGAAAGATTTATAAAGATAAAGAGTTCTTCAACACAAAGTAGATGTATATGTTCTTTAAATGTCCTCTTTAAAGCTGATACTGTGTGTGTGTGTGTGTGTGCGCTGACCTGTTGAGCGGCTGCAGTGGCTGAAACGTTCTGTTTGAGGCAGAGGGGGACGGCCGTGTTCCACGACTTCTCCTGCAGAGCCTGCAGAGACACTGCAGGGTCAGAGAGCTGCCTTCACTGTCCTGCAGCAGCAGCAGCAGAGAGCTGCCTTCACTGTCCTGCAGCAGCAGAGAGCTGCCTTCACTGTCCTGCAGCAGCAGCAGCAGAGAGCTGCCTTCACTGTCCTGCAGCAGCAGAGAGCTGCCTTCACTGTCCTGCAGCAGCAGAGAGCTGCCTTCACTGTCCTGCAGCAGCAGAGAGCTGCCTTCACTGTCCTGCAGCAGCAGAGAGCTGCCTTCACTGTCCTGCAGCAGCAGAGAGCTGCCTTCACTGTCCTACAGCAGCAGCAGGGTAGCATCTTTTAAACTGGTCACACACACACACACACACACACACACACACACACACACACACACACACACACACACACACACACACACACACACACACACACACACACACACACACACACACACACCTTGATGAGCAGCAGGTGGCAGGACAGGAAGGTGGCGCAGAAGTCAGCAGCTCCCAGCAGCTCCGTCTGCAGCTCCCCCAGCCTCCGCAGGTCCCTGACGGCAAACCAAGAGGGACAAAAATAAGACATTGAACTCATCGCGACGCCTGGCCAGTCGGTGTCAAAGGTTGGACGTTTCAATTGTGAGGGAGTAGTGCGTGTACCTGATGGTGAGGTCCAGGAGGTCCAGGGCACCAGGGGCCTCCAGGTTCTGGATGGTGCTGACCCGGTTGAGACTCTGCTGAAGGAAGGACTGGGCCGCTTCCACTGAACCAGAGCCACACTGCGACTCAGCCAGGTCCAAACCTCGACCATGGAGCTGCAAGGGGGGAGAGAAGTGGAGGAGAACCCCCCCGACCGACTGGTTGGTCAACATCTAAGGCCATGACAGAGACATTCAGCACTCAATATGGCTGGAACCCGGCCTCTTCAGCACCAATATCCAGAACAACAACAACCAACAAACATCCACAGGCCTACAGTAGAGGAGGAGGAGAGAGCAGTTTGCAGTGTTCTCACCCTGAGTGGAGGTACGAGGTGCGAGAGGCTGTCCCTCAGGTAGGCGTAGTGTCTGAAGGTGTGGTCCGAGAACAGGGCCGGCATGCTGGGACACCACTGGGCAGCGTTGAACACCAGCACCAGCACCGCGATGTCTGGCAGCAAACACCAGGTCAAGGAACCAGTGAGGAACCAGTGAGGAACCAGTGAGGAACCAGTGAGGAACGGGCGAGGAACCAGTGAGGAACGGGCGAGGAACTCGTGACAAACCGGCGAGGAACTAGTGAGGAACCGGCGAGGAACCGGTGAGGAACTAGTGAGGAACCGGCGAGGAACCGGTGAGGAACTAGTGAGGAACCAGTGAGAAACCGGCGAGGAACCGGTGAGGAACCGGTGAGGAACCGGCGAGGTACTGGTGAGGAACACCTGCAGCAGGAGGGTGGGGCCATAATGGGTTCTAAAGTGTGACAGAGGGGGGCTGGAGCAGCAACAGCAGATGGAGTGTTTTGGTGAGCCACCTTGAAGGACATTGTTATTACAGGATGTTCTCTTCTATTCTCTTCTATTCTAGTTGTAAAGTTGAAGGCAGCTCCAAACCAGGAAACAGACTTCCTGTCTGAATGCAGAATGAAGAGGATACAGGCTGGGTCGTCCATGTCCGGCTCTGGAGTGTCAAAGTAGGGGTGAGTGCTGAGGAGCTCTGGGACCAGCGGCAGCACCAGCGTTGGATGACGGGAGCCCAGGAACTGCAGACACCTGAGCAGAGAGGGAGAAGAACAGCAAGATGAAGGAAGACAGAAAGAGAGAGAGATCTGATCACCACTATCTAGTCCAACGTGCCTGCTGCAGACACCTGGTAAAATAACACAACCATCGTCTGTGTTTCTTTTTAATTCATAGAACGTTGCTTCTCCAATGCGTTACATTGTTGCAGGGATTCAAAAGCTGGTGAGAGGTGAGGCCTTACTTCCAGACGGAGTTGCGGTCGGTGGGGTACTTGCTGAGGTTCTTGAGCAGCTCCAGCAGGGCCAGCTGGATGCACTCCTTGGTGGAGACGTTGGTGTAGCAGATCAGCTCGTGCAGAGCTTCCCTGATGTCCCGGGACGAGTCCTGCAAGAGTGGGAGAAAGGCATGACACTGGAGCTGCAGCTGGAACCAACACACACACACACACACACACACACACACACACACACACACACACACACACACACACACACACACACACACACACACACACACACACACACACACACACACACACAAAAATCAGGACCCTTGATTGCAACCAGCAAAACTGAAACCAGCTGGTTGCAGTTTTGAATGTTTTGCTCTCCTCCACATCCACATTCAGGCTGAGTCTCAATCCAGGCTCTGCATCCTTGGAAGGAAGCGTCCTCCGTCTGAAGGAAGCGTCCTCCCAAGGACCCGGCCCAGAAGGACGGACCAAACCCCGCCTCCCCGGTAACCACAGGGGACGGTCTAGCCTTCAGTGTATTTCCTGGTTGCGTCACCGCCGCTCCCTCCTGCTGGCCAACCCCGGAAGTGACGTTTTCATAGCATCAAGCTAACCATTGGCTCGGCATCTAACGATGGCGTTGGATGATCAAATCAGTAAAAACCCTGCGTTAAAAACTGAATATTTGATATGAAATTTGAATACTTAAATTTATACGAAGTGTCTTTGCCAGTAGATGGCGCTAATTTCAGCTGACTTCCCAGGATGCTTTGCAGCAGCAGGCAAAGCATCCTGGGATACAGAAGGAGGTGAAGGATAGTAGCGGTGCAGCCTTGGAATGGGCTAACAGTAGGACGCATTCCCAGTACGCATTGGGAGCGTCCTCAGGACTTTTGGGAAGTGGGAGGAGCCTTCGCGCAGTGCTATGACGCAAACCTCCTCTCAAATGCAGCCTTGGAAGGACGCAGAGCCTGAATTGAGACACAGCCTCAGTCATTTTTAGGCCTTCTTGCAGCCATTCTATTGTTTGCCCTGCTGGCCAAACAATAGAATGCAGGTTTCTGAGCCTCTCCCGAGACGGCGATGTCCTCGCCCAGCCAGCGCACCTCCAGCACCGCCAGCACGGTGTCCAGCTGGTCCTCCCTCAGCGTGATGTGGGTGGAGATCTGCCTCAGCACGTGGATGGACTGCAGCCTCACTTCTTCGATCTCGTCGTTGAACATGTCCACCAGGAAGTCCAGGCACTTGTCTGCGAAGCTGGGGGACGAGCTGGCCAGCTGGCACAGGGCCTCCACCGCAGCGATGCGCACCTCTGCAGACACAGCACAGCCAGAGACACTGAGACCATGGCAGCAGCAGCAGCAGAACATCTGCTTCAGCTGCTTCGCCAAGTACCAACGACCATCCCAACCATCGTACCGAACATCTCGTCCTCCAGGCCGTGCACGAAGGCCCCGCAGGCCCCAGAGGCAATCAGGTTGACCGTGTTGGTGTCCAGCTTCTCCTTGGGGGCGTCGTCGGCCCACTTCCTGCCCGAGGAGAACTCCCCCGAGCTGAACAGCTCCTTGGCCCGCTCGTGAGCCGTTCGCTTCCTCTGCGCACACACACACACACACACACACACACACACACACACACACACACACACACACACACACACACACACACACACACACACACACACACACACACACACACACACACACACACACACACACACACACACACCTCAGCAAGCAATATTTCCCACCATGCACTGTGCTGACGTGGTGGGAGGAGCCCAGTGTTTGTCTTTAATGTGGGAAGATTATATGCACTGTGTACTAATATATGCTAATATGTACTAATATGTAACATGCATCTATCTGTGTGTGTCAGTGATGAATATATTGATGCATTCATGTATCTCCGACCACACTGGTGTCTTGCTACCGACACCAATCCAACACGATGACATCACAAAGGGCACTGACTGCGTTACACATAGAAAACACACTGATGTGATTGTTATGAAGCACTGCAGCTGCTCACCCTGAGATCTGACATCAGCTTCTTGTCCAGCGTTTGCTCCAGGAAGTGAGGGCTGACCTGCAGCATGGAACCCTTAACACACACACACACACACACACACACACACACACACACACACACACACACACACACACACACACACACACACACACACACACACACACACACACACACACACACACACACACAGTGTTTGCACCAGGATGTTAATCAGTCTCTTATTGAAGCAGAGGGGGGTAGGAGGGGGGTGGGTGGTGGTGGTCCTACCAGGGTTTTGGCTGCCTGCACTCGAACCATCCAGGAGCCGTCGCTGACCATGTGGCTGATTTTCCCAAACGCATCGTCCACCAGCCGGATCTCCTCATTGGAGGAGGGAATGGGCACGATGCTGATTGGACAAACACAGCGAGCAGGTGAGTGCAGAGCCTCTCTGGACCGGCACGGTGATCCGCCCCCTTTAAAGGTCCGGTGTGTCAACAGTAGAAGAGACGGCGGCATCAAGTGGTTGCATTTCAGATTGCAGCGTCTCTCACTCTCCCTTCCCTCTCCTGAGCTTGCCAGTGAACTACGGTGGCCCTGTGCACCCAAACCTGGAGACCTGCTCCATCTTCTTCTTGGTTGATTTATTTGAGGGCGCCCCCTAGCGTTCAGCCTCATTGCTAAAAACTCTGCTGTCAGGCAGCTGGATTGAAAACCACATGACTGATGATGACATTTTTTATTTGATGTCTTCATTTCTTTTTAATTCCCTTCATCTTCATCAATTTCTCCACCGTGGGATTAATAAAGGCTGCTAGGATGTTCTCACCTCTCAGGATAGAGCTGACTGAGCACCCAGACCATCTGCACCGCAGCAGAGCGCACCTGCTCGTAGTCATCAGACAGCAGCAGGCAGGCCTGCAGAGAGAGACAGAGAGACAGAGACAGAGAGAGAGGCAGAGAGAGACAGAGAGAGAGAGGGAGGGAGAGAGAGACAGAGAGAGAGAGGGAGGGAGAGACAGAGACAGAGAGAGAGACAGAGAGAGAGAGGGAGAGAGAGCGAGAGAGAGAGAGAGGCAGAGAGAGACACAGAGAGAGAGAGAGACAGATAGAGGGAGGGAGGGAGAGGGAGAGACAGAGACAGAGAGAGGGAGAGAGACAGAGAGAGAGAGAGGGAGAGACAGAGACAGAGACAGAGAGAGGGAGAGAGACAGAGACAGAGAGAGAGAGGGAGAGAGACAGAGACAGAGACAGAGAGAGAGGGAGAGAGAGAGAGAGAGAGAGAGAGAGAGAGAGAGAGAGAGAGCAGCCACATCAGTGCTTGTGTTGAGTTTAGAGATGTTTGTCTGATTTTCTCCACCAGGTGTGGCGACTGATGTTCTGCTTTGCTGCTTTCTGTCTTCCCTCTCAGCTCACACCAGTGAAGCACAACACAGCGCAGACAGTGTTCTGATTGGAAGATTACCTGATCATAAATGATCTCGTGGATCTTGATTCCTCGTTCATGGAGCTGCAGCTGATACAACAGGAGCAGGTGGAGAGTCTCAGTTCCTTCAAGTGTGTAATACACTTAATTTATTACCACAAGGTTATTACATGTTATTACATGGTTATTACATGTTATTACAAGGTTATTACATGGTGCCTCTTGTGAGCGCCGCCTCAAACGGTCCAGTATGACGCTGCAGTGCGGTCGCAGATGAGTTTCGGCATTATTAAGAAAAAAATCTGTTTCTGAATGTATTTTTTGCGAGTGCGAGTGTCATCAAGTGTCCGGTTGAGGGGGAAAATGTCACTCGAGGCTCCGCTGACCTGTGAGGATGTAACTTGGTTGGAATGTGTGTCACAGATGTGCGTTGGTGGTGTTGTGTTACCGTGGCCTTCAGCGCTGCGTTGCGAACTCTGGGGTCCTGGTCTGCAAAGTAGTTGCTGATGATGGACTGGACGTCCCTCACTGCTCCTGGGAGGGAGGACCAGAGGAACCAATGAGCAGCTGCATCATCATCATCATCATCATCATCAGCGACAGTGCACCCACCGTCCTGCTTGGCCGCAGCAGAGTGGTCGTCGGCGCCCACGCAGCCCAGCAGCTGCAGACACTTCATCCTCACGCCAAAGTAGGTGTCTGCCAGGTGCTGCAACACAGGGACACAGTGGAGGTCACTGCACACACTGGAGGCTCGTGAGGAAACTGCTTTCACCTCCCAGTGAATATTGATGAGTGTACAGATGCAATAAAGTTCACATGAGAGGGACAGACTGCACACAGACTGTGTTGCATCAAGGCTGAGATTATTCCTCCTGGACCAGTGAGTGTTCACTGGCACTGCAGACACTGCACCATCTCCAGTCCACTCAAACTAAACACTGACTTTCAGCCCCGAGGTGTCCACCTGTCTGCACAGTGAGAGTGTGAGAGAGTGCTTGGCCAGTGTCTCACCTTGCAGGCCACCTGCACCAGCCTGGGTCTCACTGCAGGACTGTCAGGCAGCTGGCAGCCAATGAGGAGCAGCGTCTCCAGCAGCTGAGCCAGGACCTGGTGGGACTCTGACCCAGAACACAAGAACAGCAGAGAGGAGGGGCGAGTCAAGGACACCACACTCACAGCAGGAGGAGCAGGAGGAGGAGGCAGAGGAGGAGGGGGGGGGGGGAGAAGAGGAGGAGGAGGACTCTGACCAAGACCACAAGAACAGCAGAGAGGAGGGCGAGTCAAGCACACCACACTCACAGCAGGAGGAGGAGGTAGAGGAGAACGAGGAGGAGGGCACGACATTCACAGCAGGAGGAGCCAAGGAGCAGGAAGAGGAAGAGGAGGAGAACGAGGAGGGCACGACATTCACAGCAGGAGGAAGAGGAGGAAGAAGAGGAGAACTAGGAGAACGAGGAGGAGGAGGAGGAGGGCACGACATTCACAGCAGGAGGAGGAGGAGAACTAGGAGAAGGAGGAGTACGAGGAGGAGGAGGAGGAGAACCAGCAGGAGGCATCTGGACAACAACATCTCCAAGATGATGATTAACTTAAATCTTCCTCATGACAGAGTTTCACTTCCTTCCATCCGTGCTCATCACACCGCTGCCTTCTCTGGAGAACACAACTCACTGAAGCAGCAGCGTGCACATTTCATCCACAGTGTGTGAGGGTGAGTGAGTGTGTGAGCGTGTCGTCTCACTCTCATTGCTGAGTGAGTTGATGGCGTCGTCCACGATGCAGTCGGGGTTGAAGCCCTGGGTTTTGGCCAGCAGGCCCAGCAGGGAGGCGATCTTCAGCCGCACCGAGTTGTCCGTCTCCTGGGACACCACGTGCACAGGAAGCACACGTTAACAACACGCACCGTCACTCACACGCCACAGCCGTCAGCAGCACCACCTGTCTTTGTACAGCCGGCCTAAGGAAAAAGCAGTGAGAAGCACACGACACAAGGAGGAGGTGCAGCAACACAAGGAGGAGGTGAAGCAACACAAAGAGGAGGTGCAGCAACACAAAGAGGAGGTGCAGCAACACAAAGAGGAGGTGCAGCAACACAAAGAGGAGGTGCAGCAACACAAGGAGGAGGTGCAGCAACACAAAGAGGAGGTGCAGCAACACAAGGAGGAGGTGCAGCAACACAAAGAGGAGGTGCAGCAACACCAACAGTGACTGGAAGTCAAATCACAACCAAGAGGACACAACAGACCTGCGGCCACTAGGTGGCCGCAGGTCCATCCATCCATCATCCATCCATCTATCTAACAATCCATCCAGCTATCATCCATCTATCCCTCCATCATCCATCCACCCATCTATCCATCCATCCCTCCCTCCCTCCCTGGTGCTGGACCTTGTAGTAGTGCTCCAGCAGGATCCTGAAGACGCCCTCCACGCTCTCCGTCTCCACGGGCTTGCGAGCGAAGTGCAGCAGGAACTGCAGGGCGTCGGTGGGGTTGGTGGCTTTGCACAGGTCCACATGGAGAGCGGCCGACTTGCTGGGCTTGGACAGACGCAGCTTCTTGGCTGGTGCCTCTTCATGCAACACCTGTCAATCAAACAGTTTGGAATAAAAATATCATATAAGATCATTTAATGTAATATACAGACACTGAGAAAATTGCTTCCACAGTTCTCTTAAAAAAAAAGAAGAAAGAAAAAACCCCACAATAGTCGCTGGAATAACTTTAAAGTGGCAAAACTACAAGTCAGAAATTTAAATGACTGAAAACGAACTCCTGAAAGTCATGCGTTGCTTTTGAACCGTGGTCCAAACTGACCACTTGACCCCCTGTTCCAGTGAGTACAGAGGTTCTGAAACACAGCCTTGGGCTCCAGAACCGGACCGCTGAGTGACGTCACAGCGGTCACTCCATAGATGACGGCGTGAAGACTGCGAGTAGAAAAACCACGTGTTGTTGTGCAACAAATAGAATAAAAGAACGGCGTCAGCAGCCTTGAGTGGGTCCGACGGAACCAAAAGATTTATTTTCCTCCGTCATCTGGAACCGGTTCGATGTTTTCAGCCCTTCTCGTGACAGGCTGCTGAATTCCAAACACAGCTTCCGGTTTTACATCAACAAAAAGTCATTCGTTCTGACGACTCAGTGAGCCGTGGGAGTGGGATTCACTCGACACAACAACCACCGTTTCACAACACATCATCATCATCATCATTATTATTATTATTGATGCTCTTTGTGTTGAGAGTTGTCTCTTCCTGCAGCTCTGCTGCGCTAGTCCGCGTTAGCAGCTTTAGCATCATCAGGACGGACGGTGATTGGCTCTGCAGCAACACCGCTGATCCGTTTCGTCCCCACAGGATGAGTCGGAACCAGGAGCCGAACGAGCTTCTCATCTGCTCACCTGAGTCACTTTAGAAAACTCCTCATACACCCGCTTCTTCAGGTGCGCTGCCATCTTCAACTCCACTGCTCGAGGCTAGCTCCGCCCACTTCCGGTTAGCTCTTCTTCTGCTTCTTCTTCTTCTTCTTCTTCTTCTTGTGCTTCTTCTTCTTCCATGGCGGGTGGCATTAGTCTATCGGTGCATTACCGCCTTCTCTGGTTCCGGGGTGGTGCTGCTGCTCAGGTTTAAAAGGCCAGTGTGTCAAATTCTGCCGGATCTGCGATTTTTATAGGCGTAAAAGCGCAACATACCGCCCATAAGTACATTAATGAAACACACACACACACACACACACACACACACACACACACACACACACACACACACACGTCCTTTATATTTGGAGAAAGTGGTGAGAGCTAACTAGCTAACTAGCTTCTTCTCACTTCTTTTCCAATAAGTCACTCGTTTTCTTTCCTGCTTTAATAATTACACTGCAATTCTGCTTGCTAGGAAAAATTCTGCAATGTGCATGTTGGAAATAAATAAAGTGAATAAAAAAATAAAAGGGATATTTCCAAAAAAAGAAATGAAACACAAATGACACAAAATACAGCATTTTATTTTAGAATTAATCCTCAATGGCACATTACAGAACCAAATATACATATTTATCTGGATATATTTTACATTCATACATATATATATTTTTTCTTTTGTCGTATAATAATTAGCAATACTCTGCAACGCAAAAAAAAGACACTTCAATCAATAAAGCATTTGGAACGAAGAGAAGAGAGGAGTCGAGAGGAGAAGAGAGGAGAGGAGAAGAGAGGAGAAGAGAAGAGAGGAGAAGAGAGGAGAGGAGAGGAGAATAGAGGAGAAGGCTGCAGGGTGAATCCATCATCAAACTGAGCACATCTATAGGTTGCCGCCATCATCGTGGGGGTTCCTCTTCCTGTGTCCACTTCCTGTTTCCTCTCTGCTCTGTGTGGTTGAGAATGGCTCTCCCAACACTCAGCACACTGTTGGCTTTTCATCCCTGACTGACAGTCGGTGGGTTCCACAAGAGAGACGTCTACCCAGGATGCAACAGCATTCATTATTCCACCCCTCAGTGTGGAACTCAACCACAGCCACTCACACGACTCTGTACAGCCACATTTTGAGCCAGTGGATCCACTCAGCAGCGCACACTAGTGGTGAAGACCCGCCGGCACACTGCACTTATCAGTAATCCTCTAAAAGACTCACCAGCTCAATGCAGTGAGAACGTCTTGACTTTGTTACATTTTAGTTCATTTTCCTTGGACAGTCCTGAACTCTAGATCTGATGTTTACATTTTTAAATGATTTTTTTTAAAATTCATGTGGTTTGATTAAATCTGTACTTGTAATTATTTTTTTTACACTACAATGTTGTTTGGTATGAAGACCTGGCAACTGTAGCGTTACCGTGGCCCAAGAAGCTGATGCCAAGCAAACGGTGGGGAAAGTGTACTGTTGTACCCCCTACTGGCTGCACACACAAACGCACTTCCTGCTAACGGCAACAACAAAGACACAGAAGGCTTTTTGTCAAGCGTCCCCCCCCCCACCCTGTGATTGGTGGTCTGGACGCTCTCAGTGGTTTCCATGTGGACTTCCCACAGCGCTGGGCTTCGACCCAAACACCAAACACCATCGCACCATCGCACCTGTTGTGCTGTTTGTGCTTTTAAAGCAACTGGCAAGTGTGTGAAATACCCATGGATATTCTGGGATTGGTTGGGTGGGAGGAGTCGAAGCCCTGCGTATTTAGCACACTGGTTTACGACCAACCGACCAAACCAAAACATACAATTAAAAAAATATGTTCACATTCAACATGATTTTGCTCAAAGTGATTCATCGAACAAAATGAACCTGAAGCGTCTTCACCCCCCCAACAGAAGTGAAGTCAAGCCTGATTGGCTTTAACCTGCTCAAATAAAAAACACAAAACAAAACAAACCCTGTGATATATTGAGTTTTCTATGGGAGGCATCAGGAGGCCAAAGGCCAGTAGGTGCGTGTACATGCGCGCGCACGCGTGTGTGTGTGTCTCAACTTAATGCACTTGATAGCTCATAGTTCTACCAAAAGTGCTTTGGTTCCACTGCAAACGGGTTAGCTTAGCAATGCTATTTTTGAAATGTTGTTATTTTAGAGAAAGAACATTGAAAGCTGTAACACTAAAGTTTATATATATAAGCTGCAGGAAACAGTCTGGCCAATCATTCAAAAAAATAAAAAATAAAAAAATGGACTATTTTTTAAAAATTTTTTTTTGAATATTGGAATATTCAGTTTAATATTCAACTAGCCAGAATAAATATTGAGTTTTCAAAGGACAGTCGGCAGCGCTGACTGAAAATGAAAAGTCTCCCAGTTTCCAGTTAGCTGGCTGCTACGCTAAGTTTGCGTTAGATATTTGCGTAATGGACTTGTATTTATTTATCCATTGATTTATTTTTGGATCAATCTGGTCTCAGACGTACCACATGATGCGTGGAGGTAACAACAGCGCCCACAGAGAGAGAGAAACTGTTAGACTGCCATTAATAATCTAATATCATCTTCTTCTTTGGTCACTCTGTTCAATCTCTGTTCAAAGAAGTCAAAAGCAGGAGAAGCACAGAGGAAGCTGCCTCCGTACTAGCTAGTAGCTACACTAGCTACAGCTAGTGTTAGCACTAACTTTCCTAACGCTAAATATTAGCTAGCATTAGGACTAACTTTACTAACACTAACTGGCAGCCAGTGTTGGTACTAACTTAACCAACGCTTACTGGAAGCTAGCATTAGCACTAACTTTAATCACGCTAACTGGAAGCTAGCATTAGCACTAACTTTACTCACGCTAACTTCAGCTTCTAGTGTGTGTGTATGGCAGCAGAGGGTCATTGGTTCTCTCAGAGTGGTTCCTTGGCTTCAGTCTTCAGGGTTCTTCTTCTCCAGACGTTCTATGCTAGTGGTTGTGGTTTCTTTCGCTGCAGCTTCATCAGTCGACGTCCTTGCGGTGCTCGTTTGATCTCTGTGGGGAGTCAGTCAGACTGAAAAAAAGACAGTTGAGAGGAAAATTAAAAATTGTTTTGTTTTTCGTTTTTCTGTTTTTGCATTTCAAACGTTCCAGTGTGCAAAACATTTGGAGATTCTAAAGAAGAAACAGCGACATCAAGTGGTGACGTTTCACATTGCGGCTTCTTTTGCTCTCCCTCCCTCTCCTGAGCTTACCGGTGAACTACGGTGGCCCTGCACATCCAAACCTGGATACCTGGTTGAACCTATTCTTCTTCTTGGTTGGTTCATTTGAGGGCGCCCCCTAGTGTTCAGCCTAAATACCAAACACTCTGCAGGATTGTCCACACCAGGCTTCCTTAGAAACATGCTGGTGCAAGATGGCAGCTAACTGGGAGCACTGGGACCCTGACTGGTCTGTGGAGGTTCTTATGTACGTATGAGAACCGTTTCAAGGGGAGGAAAACCAAATTAGTTTTATTGTACTGCCAGTAGACAATTATTAATTGTATCAGCATGTTTAGTTTTTACCAATGTGAAAATCATAAATCATGAATCAAGCCAGATTATTACACACTGGACCTTCAAGACAATGAATCACGGAGCGCAGCAACGCTCAGATAGCCTGGCGAGACTCACGGCCGTGGACGAGTGGCTCATCCTGTCGAAGCGGAACTTCAAGCTGGACCTGGGCGACGTCTTGTTGCTTCTCCCATCTGAGAACAGAGGAAATATTGATGAGGCAGGAGGTACGAGAGGAGTCCAGCCGGGAGAGGAAGAGGAAGAGGAAGAGGAAGAGGAGGAAGCAGCAGGTCTGAAGCAGGAAGCAGACGCCGCTAAAGCCACGGCTGTTGCTAAAGTGATTAGCTTAATGCTGCTACAGCTTCTGTCTCACCACAACTGGACAGCATTCAAACTGCCAAAGATCTGGTGGTTCTCGGAGGTTCTAAGTGGTTCTGGGTGGTTCTGGGGAGGGTTCTGGGGAGGTTTTAAGTGGTTCTGGGTGGTTCTAGGAGGTTCTAAGTGGTTCTATGTGGTTCTGGGGAGGTTCTATGTGGTTCTGGGGAGGTTGTAAGTGGTTATGGGTGGTTCTAGAAGGTTATAAGTTGTTCTGGGAGGTTCTATGTGGTTCTTGGGAGGTTCTAAGTGGTTCTGGGTGGTTCTATGTGGTTCTGGGGAGGTTTTAAGTGGTTCTATGTGGTTCTGGGTGGTTCTATGTGGTGCTGGGAAGGTTCTAAGTGGTTCTGGGTGGTTCTAGGATGTTTACCAGTTGGACTGGGGCACATGATGATCGGGGTCCCTGGTCCCTGGCTGTCCCAGCTGATGGCAGGACTGAAGGCTGAGGAGGACGAAGAGGTTGATGGATGATTGATGGCCTGAGGGATGGAGAGAGAGAGAGAGAGAGAGGGAGAGAGAGAGAGAGAGAGAGAGAGAGAGAGAAAGAGGATATTATTATTATGACTTCTTTGGTTCACTCTTGTTATGTTATTTTAATGTATTACTGCCCCGTGGGAAAAGGTTCCTGTTGAAATTGAAATAAATTGCTTCTTTTATTTCAGTGAGTTCAGTTCCATATTCAGTGTTGAAGCAAAACGTGCTTGTGTCTTCACACAGTTGGACAAACGCTGACTTTATTTCATGAAACTGTCACATCTCAGTAATCAATATGTCAGCAGGCTGAAGACGTCAGGAGAGCCACTGGCTCATCTGCCGTGACCTCTGGACACTGCGCATCAAAAGCTCTGCAATTATCATAAAGTCACATGACAGCTCCAGGAAATACTGTGACAGTTTCACATTAGAACGTGAAACTGACCCCATTACTGAGGGCCCACTGATACACAGGTTCTACCCAGAACATTAGAATATGCTGAACGGGTTGCTGTGGTTCTGCAGTTCAACTTAAAAGGTGAATGTGACATATTATATAAAGGAATAATATGCAAATCAATATATTTCCAGTTTTGATTTCTTTGCATTTTGCTGATCAGGTCTGGCAGCTTAAAAAAGTTTGTGGCTTTGTGGTTTTAATAAGCTGAAAATCTTCATCAGCAAAGTTACAACAAGGAACTGCTTGATGGCTCAATAAAATGTGTTGCTTTCATCTTTTATGTTGAACTGCCAAAATAAAACAACTTTCTCTGGATATTCTAATATTCTGGGTAGAACCTGTACACACACACACACACACACACACACACACACACACACACACACAGAAGAAGAAGCACGGCTGCTGCTTCTTCTTCTACACTGCTGGTCTTCATGGACGACCATTGAGGGAGGTCTTCCTCCACCCTCTGACCAGGACCAAAGTCTCCACCCACCGTCTCAAAGTCCAGAGCCTCCAGAGCTTCAGTTTCTGCCGTGGTGCTGCTGAAGCTGCTGGTGCTGGAGGAGGAGCGGGAGATGTTGGCCCTGCTGCTGCTGCTGCTGTGCTCTTTCACCGCACTGAAGACCCTGCTCACCACCACCACGACAACAACAACACAACGATGACAACAACAACACAAACGATGGACTTTGGTCCTGTGGATGTGCAGATGGCACCATGACGTGCGTGTGTGTGTGTGTAAGGCCTCCTACTTGTCCTTGTTGGGGCAGATCTCAGGCGAGCTGGGATTGGACGAGGTCTCTGACCTCACTTCCTGCGACGACGGCCACATTTCAGCCTGCTTGTGTTCACTGTGGAGGCAAAGCACACAGTGGTGACGGTGAGTAGAGGCGCCAGTGGTCTGGGCAGCAGAGACCAGGGGGATGGGACAACAGTGCTTTATACACACACACACACACACACGCACACACACACACACACACACATTCATACTACATTCAGTATATATATATATATATGAAGTTCGAACCTCCTGTGTTTGTCAATGGGGGCATCAGTGCTGGAGTGCAGTCGAGGGAAAAGTCCTGATCTTCTCTTCACTGGACTCCTGATAGGAGACTTGGCTGACAAGACTGGAGGCTGAGAGGGAGAGAGAGCGAGAGAGGGAGTGAGAGAGAGAGAGAGAGAAAGAGAGAGAGAGAGTTTGGTTCATCCTCCAGGGATCACACTGCACCGCTGCCTCATACAAATCACTCTGCTTGATTTCACATCACTCTTTGCAATACTTTGAAGATCACCAAACATCTCAAACATCTCAAACCACCACATTCTGGTGTCCCTGGACCAGTGAGAAGGTGTACTGACGGTGAAGGTGCTCTTGGTGCATTCACTGGTGCTGTGAGGCAGTCCTCCTCCACTCAGGCTGGCCGGCAGCCCCCCTCCGGTCCCGGGGGTCCGCTGGCGCTGGGACCCCCCCATGGTCTCCATGGAGTGGCTCCTCACCCTCATGGCTCTCTGCAGAGTGGAGGACAACCACAGCATGGGTCAGTCATCATCGTCAGGGTCAGTGTGAGAGATGAGCCACAACCAGCAGGGGGCGCACCTCTCCATCATAAAATAAAGCAAGTCAAGTGGGGAGCAGATGAATGACTCCCCCCCCCCAAATAATATTGGTCTAAAAATTTGGATTTATTATTTTTTGAAAGGGTCCCTGAAGTAGCACAACGTTCTGTTTTCTCACACAACATAAACACAAACAAAGAAAAACGAAAATGAAAACTGTTTTATTCTTTCAACAATGTGCTCGTTCACTCTGGGATACACAGCAACTGAGAAAAGTAACACAGCGCCACGGCCAAGACAACTGTGAAAATAGCGCCCCCTGGGGTTGACAGTGGGAAACGCAAAGCAGCCTGTGGAGAGAAAAAAAACCAACAACACATTTTCATGCATCATTTCATCCCAGAAGACAAACATCCCTCCGAGGAGACAAGTGACAGTGAATGACTGAACTGTGAAAATAGAAAATAATAGAAAATAATAGAAAAATAATAGAATAGTATAGAATACAATAAAAAATAATAGAATAGAATAGAATATAACTTAAAATAATAGAATAGAACGGAAGGCCTGTGTTAATCCCACATTGCAGCAACCTTTGCCCAGCCGTGGTCTAGACCAGCAGTCCCGATCACCTTGAAAGACTCCAGCAGGCCTCCATGGCCTCCGTTCTCCAGCCGGTCCTCCTCCCCAGCAGGGGGAGCCACAGCCAGGGCCGCCTGGCTCTGACGCTGCAGCTCCTCGTGGAGGTGGTCCAGCAGAGCAGCTCGAGTCCTCACCTGGGGCCCATTCAGACACACACACACACACACACACACACACACACACACACACACACACACACACACACACGGGTGATTAACGGAGTGGACTGAGCTCCACAGCCGGAGGGTCCCTGAAGGCACCGCTGAGTTTGCTCCGTCACCTCCAGCTTGGCGAACTTGTCCGACTTGTAGCAGGCGTTCTCTGCATTCATCAGCTTAGTCAGCAGGAAGTCCCGGAACTCTGCTCCCTGAGGAGGAGGACGAGGAAGATGTGTATATACGGTACGCATGTATCCACAGTGCCGGTGCCGGTGCCGGTGCTGGTACTGCTCACCTTCTTGAAGACGGCTGGGTTTGGCAGGGGGGGTCCGAACGGAGGGACGTCCTCCCTGGCGGTCACTGACACCTGAGCACAATCAGGACACAACACAGTGTCATGGCAGATTAGGAGCCTGCTGTGTGTCTGGGGATTAGGACAGGATTACAGAAAAAACACGATGACGTCATCGGGGATTATAAAAAAATTCATTTGACACAATCACAATTTGTGGCGGCTCAGAACCTGTAGATATTGTGTTCTTCCTTTGTTACTCTAGAAACCTTCCATTCTATCCTCTCCCAGCAGGTGGCGCTACCTTGTAGGTGGTGTCTGGTGAGCAGGGGTTCTCCACCTGCACCAGCGCGTAGGCGTGCAGGAAGTTGGAGGCGATGATGTCGGGGACGAAGGGCGTGGCCTCCTCCTGGAAGACGACGGCCACGATGTCGTTCCCGATGTGACGCTTCCTCTGCAGCTGCCGAGGAGGAAGAGGAGGAGGAAGAGGAGGAGGAGGAGGAAGAGGAGGAGGAGGAAGAGGGAGGAGGAAGAGGGAGGAGGAGGAGGAAGAGGAGGAAGAGGAGGAGGAGGAGGGAGGAGGAGGAGAAAGAGGAAGAGGAGGAGGAAGAGGAAGAGGAAGAGGAAGAGGAGGAGGAGGAGGAGGAAGAGGAGGAAGAGGAAGAGGAAGAGGAGGAGGAAGAGGGGGAAGAGGAAGAGGAGGAGGAGGAGGAGGAAGAGGAGGAGGAAGGAGGCGGAGGAGGAGGAGGAGGAAGAGGAGGAGGAAGATGAGGAAGAGGAGGAGCTGGGTTAGACTGCTGTCACATGCTACCTAATACTATCTAACAATATCTAATAATATCTCAATCACAGTGAGGAGCTGCTGGGATGTTTCCACATTAGAAAGTTATTGATTGATTGATTGATTAATTGATTGATGACATGAGTGAACACATTCATATTGCTGGTCGAGGCTCCAGGAGACCCTGAGTGCAGGAAAGAGTGGGTGTGGAAATATAATACTAATAATAATCTGATCATTCCCACATTGTATTATTATTATTATTATTATTATTATTATTATTATTATCATTATTACCACTGTGCTCACCACAGGTACTGACACTCATCAGGATGCTTTTTTTTTCCCACTGAAAGCCGACCGTCTACTGCAGTTCTCTGACAGAAGAGGCCGGTGTCGCTGCCCCCTGCTGGACATGTTACCTGCTGGACGTCCCCCTCAGTGAAGGGCAGCTTGGTGGAGACGTGGAACATGATCTCTCTCTGTCTGAACACAGTGAAGACCGACTCGCTTCCCGTCTGGCCGTGAGTCACGTCCAGGCCTCCGCGGAAGCTGCGAGGCGGTGGAGAGACAACGACAAAGCAAAGGCAGAAACTTTATGAATATTTTTTTAAGAAACTTTATTTCATTTTAAACTTTCCTTGATTTATTATTTTTTTAACTTGACTGTTTCTTGTAATGAACTCTATGGTTTATTTTTTTTTGTATTGTTTTCAATGCTGCAACAATGTGCTTTCCCCAACACAACAGTGTGTCTCTTCCTTCACAACTGATTCCCCGTCTCGAACCCCGGCACTGTCCGGTCGTTACCCCTTGAAGTCCTGCAGGGTGATGTTGTCTCCCAGGACGGCCAGGAACTCCTTGAACGCCGGCGTCTCTTCGTTGTTGCCAAACAGCTCTTCCTCCGACGTCTGGCAGAGACACAGCACCAGCAAGACACTCCTCTTTTAATGCTTCCACCACACAGTGCGGAGGAGTCAAACACTCAGTGGGGTCAAAAGGTCAAACTGGGACAGAGTCTGGCTCCAACATTTGATATTGATAGAACTGATCTTCCTCCTGGTAGAACAGTGAAGCGTCTTACATGGAACCCAACAAAGCAAAGCTTCATACAGGACCATCAATAACTTCATGTTGCACTCATGCAAAATCACATTTCAAGTTTAAAACCTCATCAAAATGAATAAAATGTCAATAAAAATAAAAATCATACAGGCTCTCTTTTATTTGCAGCCTTCCGATTTCAATTTCTACACCAACATTTTCACTCAGGCTGCTAATACATTTCAAAATAAAATAACACCAACAAACCAACGAAGTCATCCCAATGATTCCTCGACGTGCTCCTCACCTGTCCGAACCTCTGGTAGACGACACCAAACTTGAAGGTGTTGTTGACTTCGTGTTCGTCATAGGCCACAACCAGCTGCGACCCCTGCAACGCCCACCAGAGACAGCCGCGTTACTGACAAGCCCCGTCTGCGGTGGCTGCATTGCATTGTGGGTGACAGCTCTCGGCAAGAGGGGGTGACGGTCTTCACACCGACGGCACTGTCTGCTTCTTCCCCCGGTGAAAGCTTCAAATCAAACTCCTCCGAGAGAGGATTTATCACGGAGAGGAGGAGAAGAAGAAGAAGAAGAAGGGGAAGAAGAAGAAGAAGAAGAAGAAGAAGAAGAAGAAGAAGAAGAAGAACAAGAACAAGAACAAGAAGAAGAAGAAGAAGAAGAAGAAGAAGAACAAGAAGAACAAGGTGGACGAGGTATCCAGGTTTGGTTGCACAGGGCCACCGTAGTTCACTGGCAAGCTCAGGAGAGGGAGAGTGAAAGATGCTGCAATCTAAAATGCAACCACTTGATGTCGCTCTTTCTTCTTCAAAATCTCCAAATGTTACAGACTGGAGCTTTAGAGCAGCTCCAGGTAACTTGAGCTTGCTTACTGGTGATAAATCTGACCCGGCTGAACTGGTGTCTGCTTCAGCTGGCCGACAGAACCTGGTTCTGAACAAGTGGTGTAATGAGATCACAGTGACCAACTCAGAGAGAGAGAGAGAGTGACAGTGGGGGGGTGGGGGGGGGGGGGGGAGAGAGAGAGAGAGAGAGTGGGGGAGAGAGAGAGAGAGAGAGAGAGAGTGCGGGGGAGAGAGAGAGGGAGAGAGAGTGGGGGAGAGAGAGAGAGAGAGAGAGAGAGGGAGAGAGAGAGAAGCCTTACCCGAGGGTAGAGGACCGGACTGAACTTCAGCCCTGTGGCATCATCACACAGCAGCTGAGAAGAAAGAACCAATCACAGTTGACAAGAGGGGTGCATGATGGGAGATCACTGCAGTAAAGCCACACTGTGAAAGCTGTACCTTGGCGATGTGGTGGACACTGGGCAGCTGGCTGAGGCCTGCTAAAGAGATCCTGTCATGAAGCGTCTTCATCCTGGACCTGCAACACACAACTGTGACTGGTGAGAGAACCTCCATGCAAGGAGACACAGCCGGGCCGGGCCGGGCCAGGCCGGGCCGGGCCGGGCTGACTGACTGACTGCACTGGAAACACATCTCATGTTTGACCAGCGTGTGAGACTGGCCCGTGGACCCGAGGAGCAAGACTTAGCTTAGCTTAGCTGAACGTAGCATTACATAGCTCAGTTGTGCTTAACATAACGTCACTTTGCTGAACTTTACTTAACAACTCAACTTAACAGAAACACAGCCGGTGCAGGCAGGCCTGCTCTGCTATACCTGAGGATGATGCGCAGGAACTCGTGTCCCTCCACCTCCTCGTGCTTCAGCGACATGATGAGGCTGCCGATGCTGCTGCCGCTGCAGTAATAGTTCATGTGTTCCTGGGGAAGAGAGGGATAGAGAGAGAGGGAGAGAGACAGAGAGAGAGAGGGAGAGAGAGAGAGCGAGAGAGAGACAGAGACAGAGAGAGAGAGAGAGGGAGACAGAGAGGGAGAGAGGGAGAAAGAGACAGAGAGAGAGAGAGGTTGACAGAGAGAGAGAGAGGGAAAGAGGGAGAGAGAGAGAGACAGAGAGAGAGGGAGGGAGAGAGAAAGAGAGAGAGAGAGAGAGGTGGTTCACCAAAACACTCCGTCCATCTGCTGCTGCTCCGGCTCCTCTGTCACAGTTTACAACCCGCTGTGGCCCACCAGTCAAAACATTTGACCAATGTCCAGTACGACAACACACACACACACACACACACACACACACACACACACACACCCACCTTGCCCAGGAAGTGCTTGCGGTAGGCCCGTGCTGTGCTTTTACATTCCAGACGGTAGGCGTGTCCCCCACCAGGACTGGGACCTCCTCCTCCTCCTCCATCATCATCATCATCATCATCATCATCATCGTCGTCATCATCACCGTGGTGGTGGTGGTGGTGGTCCTCACAGAAGCTGGACTCTGAGGAGGAGGGGCTTCCTACTGCTGCTGCCGCCTCCGCGTCCTCGATCCAGTAGCCCCCAAACTGCGGCAGGATGACCTGCGGGTACGGACCGCCTTTCTCCAGGACCTGGGCCCGGGACGCAGGGAGGGACGGGGGTCAGTTGTGGAGGAGAAGGTTTGCCATGCGCCACCTAGTGGATCTCATACGACGTGACAACTTTATTATAATATCTATGGGGGCCAAAAAGTATTTCTTTCTCAGTGTGTTGAGGCCAGCAGAGAAGAGAAGATGTGATGGCGCCCCCTACTGCGCCCTAGGGGCTGTGCAACAACTCAGCTTGGAATATTATCTGGCAGTCATTGAAAGAACAAATATAAATATAATACAAATATCAATAAAGTCGATTGTATTATAACTTGTATGAAACACTGGGACTACACGTGTGTATATGTTCTGTGTGATGTACACATGTAGTGACTTACATCCTCTATTCGAGGGTAGGGGATGTAGTCGTCCTGTCAAACACAGAGCAAGAGCACAGCTCAGTCAGCAAACACCTTCAACCACAACACATACACACATGACCACAGATATCACAACACAACACAACACAACACATACACACACCACCACAGACAACACAACACAACACAACACATACACACACCACCACGGATATCACAACACAACGCAACACAACACAACACATACACACACCACCACAGATATCACAACACAACACAACACATACACACACCACCACAGATAACACAACACAACACAACACAACACAACACCACTAAATGGAGCCACAGCAGGCGGTGATGCAACAGCCTGTAATGCACAGTCACTCAGAGGAGGGGGCGGGGGGAGGGGAGAGAGGGTGTGTGTGTGTGTGTGTGTGTGTGGAGGCGGGGGGGTGTCATGGCAGCTCTTGATGACGCCAGAGATGTTTTGATGTTTTATTCCCCCGGGGGGCCTGTAGAGGGCGATACTGGCCCCCAGTGGCAGTCAGCCAACGCAGCACCGCTTCCACTCTTTCACCTCCAAACTCTGCTGAGGCCTGTGGAAGGTCACTGAGAGCCTGGTCCAGCCCGGCCCGGCCCGGCCTGGCTCAGCTCGGCCATCTCACTGACACTGCACTGCAGCAGCAGCAGCAGCAGCAGTTCAGGACGCTGCCAGTCTGCAGTGGGTCGATGGACAGCTGGACTTCATTCAAACCAATCATCCAGAGGTGTCAACCTCTGGCCCGCGGGCTAAATGTGGCCCGCAGTGTCATTATATTTGGCCTGCAAGGCCAATACACAATGACTACTAGAGCTGCTGGCCTGCTGCTGTTGGGGAGGAGGGGGAGGAGGAGGAGGAAGAGGAGGAAGAGGAGGAGGAGGAAGAGGAGGAGGAGGAGGAGGAAGAGAAGGAGGAAGAGGAGGGAAACACTGGCAGACAAGAGACTTACTGGCAAAGAGAGAACCACAGAGTTGTATGAAGCCAGGAATGAATACTACTACTATTACTACTACTAGTACTACTAGTACTACTACTACTAATGATAATAATGATAATAATGATAATGATGACACATGCAAAGATGCAAAGACACTTTTCTTGCTCACACCTTCCACCTTTTGGGCTCCTCAGTTTTAGGGACCTGATTAGTGTCCCAACGCAGCATGAATGGGGGGGGAGAACACAAGCACAAGCAACAAACAGCAGTTCTGTTATTGGCTGAGAGGAATTGTTTGGCATTAGAAAACAAAATCAGCATGAAAGACAATACAGCTTTACCGTCTTGTTTGCTTACACACAAAAACCCCTCTCCTCACTTCTGACATAAGTCAGAATAATTTTATATCTGTACACTGTATAAATATATATGGTGTCCTTCTCATGCTCCTGGTCACCTCAGTATGGTGTTTCCACTCAAACAAACCAGAGAAAAAGGAAAACATTTAAAGGGAGTGTGTGTGTGTGTGTGTGTGTGTGTGTGTGTGTGTGTGAGAGCTGGAGCAGTGAGGAGTTATGAACCGTGTCTTCCTCGTACCTGCATCCTCTCCAACATGTCGAAGAACTCTGCAGACTGGAAGAGACACGACAAGGTCACAGGTCAGTCCCAGCAACACACTGCTGCCACACACACCTCACACACTGCTGCCACACACACCTCACACAGGCTGCATGGAGACAACCTGTTGCTTTCACGTCAATGGGAAATGAAGCAAAGCAAAGTTGCAACCAAGTCAGCGTCTTTGAAGCCCCACCAGGGGGTTTAGCTCTTAGAACCACCCAGAACCACCAGGGTGTTTAGCTCTTAGAACCACCTCGAACCACCCAGAACTACCCAGAACCACCAGGGTGTTTAGCTCTTAGAGCCTCCTAGAACCACCCAGAACTACCCAGAACCAGCAGGCTGTTTAGCTCTTAGAACCTCCTAGAACCACCCAGAACCAGCAGGGTGTTTAGCTCTTAGAACCTCCTAGAACCACCTAGAACCTCCTAGAACCACCTAGAACCACCAGAGTGTTTAGCTCTTAGAACCTCTTAGAACCTCCTAGAACCACCTAGAACCACCCAGCATCACCAGGGTGTTTAGCTCTTAGAACCACCCAGAACCACCTAAAACTACCCAGAACCACCAGGCTGTTTAGCTCTTAGAACCTCCTAGAACCACCCAGAACCACCCAGAACCAGCAGGGTGTTTAGCTCTTAGAACCTCCTAGAACCACCTAGAACCTCCTAGAACCACCCAGAACCACCTAGAACCACCAGTGTTTAGCTCTTAGAACCTCTTAGAACCTCCTAGAACCACCTAGAACCACCCAGAATCACCAGGGTGTTTAGCTCTTAGAACCTCTTAGAACCACCCATGACCACCCAGAACCATCCAGAACCATCCAGAACCACCAGGGTGTTTGGCTCTTTATTGAAATGACTGTGGAAACACTGCAACCATGAGGAGATGCAGCTGCTTGATGACTGACTGACTGTTGATGTAATTTCTTCAAGTTCGGCTTTAGGGCCGGATTAAAAAGCCTAAGGGGCCACATATGGCCCCCGGGCCATTGTTTTCCCTGCTTGGCCCACCACCTGGTCTAGACGCTGATCAGCGATGCAGCCGTGGATCAAGACGGAGGCTGCTGAGACGATCAGACTCACCTAAACAGCAGCGACAGAAAGTGTGTGACTGACTTCCTGCTTCTCTCTCCTCTCCTCCGCTCCGCTGTCGCTCATCTTTTCTTTCTCTTCTTTCAGGCCAAAGAAAACAATTTGCTCTTAAGTCTCTTTAATCGCCTGTCGTTTGCTTTGCAACGCCTGAGAGCTTCAAGTCAAGCGGCCGACTGAGTCACCGAGCAGAACAGGTCCATCCAGTGTGACAACACACACACGCACACACACACACACACACACACACACACACACACACACACACACACACACACACACAAAGAAGGAAGGCAAAGCGTTCAAACACGGCTCTATAATCTCCAGCAGGCATATCACAGAATGCTGCAACATGTGAAATGTTGACAAAATGTACGCTTGATTTCTAATTCAAGCCATGATGAAACTTTATTGAATCAACAGTCAGTCAGTCATTTCAATAAAGAGCTAAACACCCTGGTGGTTCTGGGTGGTTCTGGGTGGTTCTGGATGGTTTTGGATAGTCCTAGGAGGTTCTAAGATCTAAACACCCTGGTGGTTCTGGGTGGTTCTAGGTGGTTCTAGGAGGTTCTGGACACTGAACACTGTGGGGCTTCAAAGACGCTTTAATAAGAGCAAATCAATCAATAATAAGAATGATCAGATAAATATGTGTGTGTGTGTGTGTGTGTGTGTGTGTGTGTGTGTGCGTCTAGCAGTCCCACCTTCATGTTGGGGGGGGCAGTGCGGGGTGGGGAGGGGGGACATTCTCCCAGAGGAACGTGGGAGATGTTCAACAGCTCCTGCTTCCTGGAGAGAAGAAGAAGAACACACACACACACAACTAAAATGAGGAAATGATGATGCTGGCAGAGGAAGCCAGGCCGTCAGAAGAAGCCAAAGGTCCTCTAATGGTCTCCAGGGAGCTGAGTGAGCACCACCGCTGCTTCCAGATGGGCTTCATATTTGTTGTGAAACCTGATAAGACGCCTCGTACACATGCCAATCAGCCAATTACACAACTTATGCTTTCTGTAAATGGATTTAAGAGGGCAGTAATTGGAGACAGAGGAAGAGGAGGATGAGGGCTGACAAGAGGAGGGATGGAGAGACCAGAGGCTGTGGAGGCTCTTAGTGCTACTAGAGAGCAGAGAGCAGAGAGCAGAGAGCAGAGAGCACAGAGCAGAGAGCAGAGAGCAGAGAGCAGAGAGCAGAGACTGTGGAGGCTCTTAGTGCTACTAGAGACCAGAGACCAGAGACCAGAGACTGTGGAGGCTCTTCGTGCTACTAGAGAGCAGAGAGCAGAGAGCAGAGAGCAGAGGCTGTGGAGGCTATCAGTGCTGCTAGAGAACTCAGACCAGAGACCAGAGACCAGAGGCTGTGGAGGCTCTTAGTGCTACTAGAGAGCAGAGAGCAAAGAGCAGAGAGCAGAGAGCAGAGAGCAGAGAGCAGAGGCTGTGGAGGCTATCAGTGCTGCTAGAGAACTCAGACCAGAGACCAGAGACCAGAGACTGTGGAGGCTCTCAGTGCTACTAGAGAACCCAGACCAGAGAGCAGAGAGCAGAGAGCAGAGACCACAGACCAGAGACCAGAGGCTGTGGAGGCTCTCGGTGCTGTTAGAGAACTCAGACCAGACACCAGAGACCAGAGACCAGACACCAGAGGCTGTGGAGGCTCTCGGTGCTGCTAGAGAACTCAGACCAGAGACCAGAGACCAGACAGCAGAGACCAGAGACCAGAGGCTGTGGAGGCACTGAGTACTGCTAGAGAACCCAGACCATAGACCAGAGACCAGACAACACCTTGCTGTGCTTCTCTGCTGTTTCCAGCTGCAGGGTGACGCAGCTCCAAGCTGCTGGAGTCAATGATCTCCAAGGACTTCAGTGGATCCTCCTCAGTCTTCCTCAGTGTGCACACAAGTCTCAATCCAATTCTTCCTCCAGATAGAGCAGAGAACCTTTTTTTTTACATGCACTGAGAGGGTCTCTGTCAGTCACTTCATCTTACTCTGAAAATACTGGGACATCAAGGAGGATTTCCATTTGAAGTGCTCACAGATGTGTTTGCATGCGTCCTCTTTTGAAAGCGGGCCTCCATTAAGCCTCACATTCCTGGCTGATGGGTCCAGGCTGCTGTTAGCTTTGTAATATTAGCTGTGTAACAAAAGAAAGAAAAAAAAAAAAAAAAAGGCCTTTGTCTAAAAATAAGACGAGGAGACGGCGGTGAGAGTGAACCTCCTGGAGTGTGTGGTGGTGAGTCGGGCCAGGAGAACACTGGGCTCCTCCAGCAGTGTAATAACTTCACCAGGTCGTCAGACAGCCTATAAAAAGAGTCCGCGGCACGTAAAACCCTTAATCACCCTTTTAAAGGTGACTCACCGTCACCGCTGCCGCTCACCACATGACTACCAGGGCGTCCATCTGCCTGCGGAACATCGTCCACACAGAACAGAGAGAGAGAGAGAGAGAGAGAAAAGCTAAATTCATCACTCAACTGTTCCTCCAGCAGCAGCAGCAGCAATCACAGAGCGCTGACCAGCAGCTGCAGGACGCTCGATGACGAGACATAATTAATAAGTGTGCCAACAATGTTTTTTTTTTTGTTTTTTTTTTAATTGTTGTAGAATAAATTTGAGTGCTCTGGAATAAATGTGTGTCATTAGAACAAAAAAAACCAAAAAAACCCCGGTTGTTGGTCCAGAATTAGACTCCACCGGTTGAGAAGCAGTGATGTGGAACATGACCTGCTCTGGATCACTTCACTGTTTAACATCCAGGCAGAGGAGGAGCTGGAGAACAGCCAGGATCATTGTTTTAGTAGTTCTCTTTAGTTCTCTCTCTCTCTGGCCTCACTGGGCTGCAAGAACGTCGGCTCCAGAGGAACCAGCATGGCCTCAAGCACGCAGAGCAACCTCGCTAAGAACACCTGACCACTGCACAATAAAACTGGGAATGCAGGAATGCATTCATAACAGCTGTGTTCATCATTATTCTCAATTCTCCCCCCCCCCCCCCACGTATTCACGTGCCGTCGTCTCGACTTGACAAGGCGAGTCACACGTGAGCCGATGTTGTGATTCCAGCCTCCGTCACTCTCACAGGGAATAATTCCCCCGAAGGTCCTGCTGCTCTGCTCTTCAGCTCTGCTGCTGCTACTACTGCTGCTGCTGCTGCTGGTGCCTCCACCAACACTGCACCGTGTCACTGATATCATCCCAGTCAAGCTGAAGCCTCAGCAGCCAGACACAGCAGTTGCTAGGCTTGAATAGAATGTCGGTTCAAGGTCCAGTGTGTAAAACTTGGCCCTGATTGACATTTTTTATATTGGTAAAATCTTTATATACTCTTCATAAGTACATTAATAGCAGTGTATACTGGCAGTACCATAAAAGTCATGTTATTCTCCTCCCCTTAGAACGGCTCTCATATATACAGTGTATAGGAACCTCCACAGACCAGTCAGGGTCCCAGTGCTCCCAGTCAGGGTCCCAGTGCTCCCAGTGAGCTGCCATCCTGCACCAGTATATTTCTAAGGAAGCCTGGTGTGGACAATCCAGCTGCCTGCCTGACAGCATAAATGTTGGTATTTAGGCTGAACGCTAGGGGGCGCCCTCCTCAAATAAACCAATCAAGAAGAAGAAGAAGAAGTTGGAGCAGGTCTCCAGGTTTGGGTGCACAGAGCTACCGTAGTTCACTGGCGAGCTCAGGAGAGGGAGGGAGAGTGAAAGGCTACTGCGATCTACAATGTCACCACTTGAGGTCGTCGTTTCTTCTTCAAAAATCTCCAAATATTTACACACTGGACCTTTGATTGGGCTCCACTGATTGCTGAGAGACAACGACAGAAACCCACATGAAGCCGACCGGGCCAAAGTAAATAAAGTATTTCTGCTGAGTCTATCTTCCAAAACTGGAAAAAAAGTTTCAATTGAAAGCTCGTACAGAGGTTGATCAATACGTAAATGAACATATGGAATGTGGCATTAATGCAAGATAACACTTTATACAGTGGAAGAGAGGAACAAGCAGATTCAGGCCGGTCTAAATGTGCATTCTAATGTGATGACTGGAAAACGAGACGCTGTTTCCGAGTAAAGTTATTTGCATTAAACTGCCATTGGCCCGCCTCCCCTCCAATGAACAGCGCCCGCCTCCAACTGGACTCACTGTTACCTTTTTAAAGGATTGAGTTTCATACATTGAGTCATGTAATGCGGCGTTAGCGAGCCCCGACCCTCTAATTTACTGCGAAGCGCTGATCTTTGACGCTGCCATTACTGCCGGCCTCCCTGCAATCATGGGGTGTTTCAAGGGGCGGGGCCGACGCCGACAGGAAAAAGCACAAATGAAATATTGCACTTTAACAAGACGCGTGTTCGCCAATCTGTCTGTCAACTATTACATGGGAGGAGTTTTTGACCTCTGGTGTGAAAAGAGACCGCAGCCACACCCACTGGAGGACCGAGGTGATGTTTCACACCAGTAGTGTGCGTAGCGTCGTGCCTGCTTGGTTCTGGTTCTGAAGTGGGCAGAAAAGGAAATGCGTCAATGGCAAATGAATAAAAGGAGTGAGTTGGTGTGAAGTCAGGGGGTCAAGTGCAACCAAGCAAGGACGGGATGAGAGCCGAGCAAAGGTCAGACCTGGACCATGTTGTCACGCTCATCTTAAAATCCAAGCATTGTGTATAAATACACACACACAGATCAATGAGGGCCGCGTTCCCAGAGAAGCTGAACGCCGGCGTCCTCAAGTCAACCAACGTAGAAGAAGAAGGTCGATTAGGTACCCGGGTTCCAGCTCGCAGGCCAATGTAGTTCACCGGCAAGCTGAGGAGTAGCAGGGCACGAAGTCCCCGAGTGAAAGAGCGCTGCAATCTCAAATGTAACCACTTGATGTCGATGTTGTTTGTTTTTGTTTTGTTTGTTTGTTGGATTTACTTTGCTAGCTGACGCTTCTGAAAAGGTAGCATTATGATGCAGTAGTAACAAACAACCACATAATAGCGGTGCAAACTGTACGGATGCACTGGAGTTATGGGAAATATTTTTTTTGCAAGCCTCGCCTCTGTGTACAGTTTTATGATGTGACATTAGGTTGTCAATGTTCACACCCGCAAACCACAATCAATTTACACGGAAGGCCGCTCGGAGCTCAGTCAACGAGACCACCTTTGAAAAACGTTTGTGAAGATGCTGAGGAACATCACCGAGGAACCAGAAGAAGAATAAATAACAGTAATGGGTTCCCACTGGTGAGGAACATCACCGAGGAACCAGAAGAGGAATAAATAACAGTAATGGGTTCCCACTGGTGAGGAACATCACCGAGGAACCAGAAGACAAATAAATAACAGTAGAGGGTTCCCACTGGTGAGGAACATCACCGAGGAACCAGAAGACGAATAAATAACAGTAGAGGGTTCCCACTGGTGAGGAACATCACCGAGGAACCAGAAGAAGAATAAATAACAGTAGAGGGTTCCCACTGGAACCAGAAGAAGAATAAATAACAGTAGAGGGTTCCCACTGATGAGGAACATCACCGAGGAACCAGAAGAAGAATAAATAACAGTAGAGGGTTCCCACTGCTATTTCACAGGTCACAGAACGTCATTCACAGTCAGCGAGTGTTCTCCACGCACAAAAAGCAGCGGAGCTTTCATGCAATTCCCTCTCTGAAGAGGTGGGAATGGAATCGTCCTTGAGTTTACAGCAAAATGTTGCGTGAGTTTTGAAAGCTGGATGAATTTGCTGCTGCAAGTCCAGGCCGACGACCTCTGTGACTCTGTGCGGCTGCACAAACCGTCATTGCCGCGTGCTTTGTGTGTGCAACTGCGTGTGCAGTTGTTAAACATTAAACACACACTAACATTGGATGTTTTCTTTGATTTTGATGATTAGGCGTCCTGTTTGTTCCGTGGATCTTTTACTGGTCTCTAGGTCTCGCCGGTGGACTACAGTGGATAGTCGGCCAGCAGACTGACTTACAGCAGGGGTCCCCATCCGGACAGCCCGCTTCGTGTCTCTGTCCGGCCCGCGTGAAGGCAGTCATAATCCCCCCCCCCCGCCACGTAACTTTGCCGACACGTTAGTGTAGCGCGACAGCGCTCTCCCACTTCCGTTCCCTCGCTCCCGCCGTTAGCGCTATATTTCCAACCAGCACCCCCGTCGTTAAAGTGAAAGGAGGAAGGACCTCGTCCTCTCTTCCTGTTTGAGCGGCCGTTCAGATACAAAGATAACAATATGATAGTAATAAAACCTCCATCTGCCTTCAAATACATAATCAGTCATTACAGTGTGATAGAGGGGAGTCGCCTTGCTGCCAGCGTGTTTGTCCGACAAAATGCAACCATCAGAGGCCTTGTTGCACAGTTTGTTTGCAGTTGAACAGGTTGTGTGACTGTTATGAAAAGAAGTGTATTCTAATCACACACACACACACACACACACACACACACACACACACACACACACTTACGTGCGACTACCACGTTTGACTGACCTGGTTACAGCAACATAAAGGTCAGCTTGGATCAGGCTGGACCGTGGTTCTGCTCACTGTGACCCAGTGGCTCGCAGCTCCAGTGCACCGCTGACAGAAGCCCCCCCCCCCGACAACCTTGCACACTGTTTGCATGCGGCAGGTGAGGTCGTTCCCAGGTGTCTTCCCCGACTGAACTGGTCTCAGATAAGACGAGGGGGGAAAAACAACATTGGGAGCGCGTCGCCAACACGCTCAGAACCTCAGAACCTCCTCTGGCGTGTTCGCCTGGAGCTGCAGCGTCTGGAAATATCAGGCTAAACAATCTGCTCGTTCTTTTATAACAGCCTTTATATGCAGCCTTTATACTCTGTAATTAAGTTAGTTGAAAAGCTCAGCTGCTGTTTAGCGCAGCCTCAGAGGCCACACCTCCACACGCAGTGTTTGTTGAATCCAGTTTTAAACCTTGTCACAGCAGCAGCGACACAAAGACCTGAACACCATCTGAAAAGGTTCTCAAGCGGTGCTGCTGCTAACCCTAACCCTAACCCTAACTCTAACCCTCCATCAACAAGTGTCCCCTCAGGCCGGAGGTTCAGGTCCAGCTCTGCTCTCAGGGGCTTTATGGAGCACATTTATACAACAACGCTTCTGCTTTCACATCTGTTCAGTCCTCATCAAAAGAACTCTGTTGCACCTCCGTTCACTTCGCCCCATCCATCCTCAACACCTTCACTCTCTGTGCTAGTCGCACGCATGCGTGCCACTAAAAAACTGAACTTGAGTAAGAACCCGTAGTGCTGGCTGAACCACAGAGAGACAAAGACGACCCGGAACTACCAGGACGACCCGGAGCTACCAGGACGACCTGGAGCTACCAGGACGACCCGGAACTACCAGGACGACCTGGAGCTACCAGGATGACCTGGAACTACCAGGACAGTCCACAGCTACCAGGACGCCCTGGAGCTACCAGGACGACCTGGAACTCCCAGGACGACCTGGAGCTACCAGGACGACCCGGAACTACCAGGACGACCCGGAGCTACCAGGACGTCCTGGAACTACCAGGACAGTCCACAGCTACCAGGACGACCCAGAGCTACCAGGACGACCTGGAACTACCAGGACGACCCGGAACTACCAGGACGCCCTGGAGCTACCAGGACAGTCCACAGCTACCAGGACGACCCGGGACTACCAGGACAGTCCACAGATACCAGGATGACCCAGAGCTACCAGGAGGTCCTGGAGCTACTGGGGTACCAAAGACCAGATCAGAGGGACCATAAAGTTTTTCCCTGACGCTGCACCGCCGTCTCGACCCTGAGCCGCAGACTCGTGGCCCGAAGCGGACGTGACCACCGGGACGAACGTGACCCACCCTTCGCTCTCCTCTCTCTCCCGCTCCCTCTCCCTCTCCTTGGCTTTGCGGGACTTGTGCAGCAGTCCGATCAGGATGACGGCCGCCCGGATGCCGGCCTTCTTGTTGTGGAAGCGTCCTTCTCTGCCGCTCTGCTGAGACATTCCGACATGAACTCCCACCACAGTCCCAACGAGACCAGAGTCCAAGGTCGGGACCGCTCCGGAACCGGGTGGGGGGGGGGGGGGGGGGATTCTGGACTTCCTTCCTCAGTGGGTAGTTCTTGTTGCCGGTTCAGTGATGGGAAGCACCTTCAGTTCCGTCAGGTGTCTGTCCCTCTCTCCGTCTGTCCGTCTGTCTGTCTGTCTGTCCCCCGGCTCGGCCTCCGAGGAGACTGAGACGCTCTCCTGCCGATCGGGATGTGGGAGGGACTCCTCACCGTCCAACCGCTCCGGAGCCTCAAGGTGAACTTTTATCTGCATCCCCTCCGCTGCCTCTGCAGAGAACCAGCTCGTCGCAGCTCCATCGCACGGCAGCCCCCCCCGCCACCCCCTTCCAACAGCTGAGAGGAACGACGGCAGCCTGGGAGGTACAAACACACACACACACACACAGACACACACAGACACACACACACACCTTGCTGCTACCTGCCCCCTGGAGCAGCACCAGCTTCCTGCTGCTCGCTGCTTTAAAACGCTTCTGCCTCTCTGCGTGTCTGCCGCTGCTCCGCTGCCTCCTTCCTGAATGCTCGGCCCCGCCTCCCTGCGTCCCGATTGGCTGAGCTCTCTGCAGGGGCCGCCTCCCCCCCCCTCCCAGCCCTCTCGGCGTGTCTACCTTGGTGGTTTTGAATCAATCTGCTGCGACCTTGTTCCTCAGTCCAGCCTCCACGCGGCCTCTTTTGTCCTCGCATTCTGAAGCAACATCTGCCAGCGCTTCCATTCTCTCTCTCTCTCTCTCTGTCTCTCTCTCTCTGTCTCTCTCTCCCTCTGTCTCTCTCTCTCTCGCTCTCTCGCTCTCTCTCTCTGTCTCTCTCTCTGTCTCTCTCTCTCTCTCTCCCTCTCTCTCTCCCTCTCTCTCCCTCTCACCCTCTCACTCCCTCTGTCTCTCTCTCTCTCTCTCTCACACACACACACACACACACACACACACACACACACACACACTGATTCAAACAGGCTTGTCACTCTGGGAAAGCCTTTGCTGCGGTTGCCAGAGGCGAGAGAAGTGAACCACAGATGAAGTAACGGAGCAGTTTTAATGGAATGAGATGCGATCCACACGTGTTTCCTTGCCTGCACCAAACACTCACTGGTTGCCAGGAAGTGGCAGTAGTTGCCTGCGAACAGCAACACACAGAAGAGGATGAGGGCCACTGGAAGAGAGAAGAAATGAAGGTAGAATTTCCTTGGGGGGTTTGTGGGTTTGACAGAATTGAGAATTTTTGTTGTTGCAGAAGTTACAGTTGACTTTACAAACAAAAAAAATCTTCCCATAATGCATCAGCAGACAGTGTATTGTTCCTGCTGGAGTGAGAGGGCATTTGGCCTCGTTCTGCAAAGAGTGTTGAGGGCTGTTGATGGTGACCTGCTCACTAAATAACAGCAGTGAAATCAAGAGATCCAGCAAACCACAGCAGCAGCAGCGGCAGCGGCAATTCAAGCCTTTGGATCAACTGCAGTTCTTCCTGTGTGATGAATGAGTGAAGAGCAGCAGACACAAAGAAGCAGTGCATCCTGGGAGGCCACGCCTCACTGGCTGCACCTTCACAGCCAACACACATGGCCTTTCATCTCAGAAGAGTGTGTTTAGTTAGTTTAGTCAGCTCGGTTAGCCATAGAAGACTTCTTTTTCTTTTTATCTTTATTGCTTTTGAAGCCACATATTTGTTCTTCTTCTCTTTGCACTGTCTATGCTGCTGTAATGATGCAAATCCCCCCAATGTGGGACAAATAAATAAATAAAAACAACAAAAGTCAAAGAAAATGATCTTTGAAAAGAAGCTGCAGCAACAATGTGGCGGCGACAAGGGAATTCCAGTGATGGGAAACAGCAGGAACAAACATGGCAATTATGCAGAGGTCCTACTGCTCTCAGAGTGCCACTGTGTTGCCACTGTGTGATCAGCACCATGGGAACCACGGAGCTGCTGCTGCAGGACCTCCAGCCTCTAGCTCCAGCCTCTAGCTCCAGCCATTAGCTCCAGCCTCTAGCTCCAGCCATTAGCTCCAGCCTCTAGCTCCAGCCACTAGCTCCAGCCATTAGCTCCAGCCACTAGCTCCTAGCTCCAGGCACTAGCTCCAGGCAATAGCTCTAGCCACTAGCTCCAGCCATTAGCTCCAGCCTCTAGCTCCAGGCACTAGCTCCTAGCTCCAGGCACTAGCTCCAGCCATTAGCTCCAGCCACTAGCTCCTAGCTCCAGGCACTAGCTCCAGGCAATAGCTCTAGCCACTAGCTCCAGCCATTAGCTCCAGCCTCTAGCTCCAGGCACTAGCTCCTAGCTCCAGGCACTAGCTACAGCCATTAGCTCCAGCCTCTAGCTCCTAGCTCCAGCCACTAGCTCCTAGCTCCAGGCACTAGCTCCAGCCATTAGCTCCAGGCACTACATTATGAATGATGAACTTATAACAAATTATATCCACAACTTATAATCATTTATAAACGTTGCTATAAGTTGTACATCATTATGAACATTTATGAAATGTGTTATTATGCTTTATGAATGCATTATAATGCCTATAAAGGCACTGATGTCATCTTTTCTTCACTCCCATTTTCAATTAAAGTCAAGTAGCGTCATGGAAAGACAAGAAAGACACTGGAGAGTTGCAACAGTGTTGCTGGTGACAAACATCACGCTGGGTATCCAATATTCTCAAGTGATGTGGAAACACAGGCACACACACACACACACACACACACACACACACACACACACACACACAGTGAGTGAGCTTTCCTTTGGGTCCTATTGTGCGTCATCAAAGGGGGTGAATAAAACCTCTGTTTCTATTGGCTGTCAGCACCCCCCCACCGACCCCCCCATTATCACATCTCCCCAAGGTGGCCTTAACAAAGCTCTTCTGTTCTGCTCCGTCCTCACTGGTGGCCTGCTGCCATCCAGGAAAGTCAAAGACAATGCCGCCCGTCTGTGTGACTTTTTCAGCAGGTCACAACCTCACGCACTCTGACCTGTCAGCACATGACTTTACCGAGGTGAGCTCGGTGAACATTGTTTCAAATGTCATCTTCAAGCATTGACACTTCATACAGAGTGAAGATGATGATGATGATGATGATGATGATGATGATGATGATGATGATGGTGGTGATGATGGTGGTGATGATGTTGATGGTGATGGTGTTGATGGTGATCAAGTAACATTCTCACTCCATTCTCACTCCACTCTCACTCCATTCTCCAAGATTTACAACTCTCACACGGCACTGGAAAGTGTTTCAGAATGAGTGTAAACTCGTAAACTCAAAGAGGGGGCGTGTTCAGGCGGTCGGCAGCGTTAACAATTAACAAGACACCATAAACCATCCGTTCTGTCTGCATGCTGGGAGGAAAGCAGCAATAGACTGGCCAACTACCGGTAGAAACATCAAACTACTGACTCAGATGATGCAACCAGGCAACCTGCTGTGGATGCAAAGTCTTTCTTTCCCACCTCAAGGCCGTCGACTTGCCAAGGCTTCACACAGCAGTCGTGGGAAACATCATCGTGAACATATTGAACCCTACTGAACAATATGAACATATTGTGACAGACGTTCAACAGACGTTCAACAGAACAATCTCCCGAGTACTTTGTGCTGAATGAAATCCCTTCAAAAAGACGGTGGAGTTTCCTCCTCTCTGTTAATACGGCAGGCGTGGGATTGTGTCAATCTACCGCTGATCAGACATCGTCCTGCTGTTGGCGACAACTGCTGTCCATCAGTCACAGAACATCATCCTTCAGCTGCGCGATGGCTTCAAAAAGACCGGGAAATCTAGAAACAAAAACAAAAGAACCCTGATGGTGAAGATCCCCGGAGAGAGAGGAGAGAGTTGGAGAGAAAGCGACTTCTGGCAGCCGCAGGGTGAACCACAGACTGAGAGGTGGGAGGAAGTCATCAGTCTTTTACTTTTCTCTTTATTTCTTTTGTTCAATCAGATCATTTTGCCTTCTCTTTGTTCGCCAGCCAGCTTCTACACACTTCTGCTGAACACACATCAGTCAGGTCAAACATGTCAAACACATGTGGAAAGGAAGAAGGAGAGAGAGAGAGAGAGAGAGAGAGAGAGAGAGAGAGAGAGAGAGTAAGTGTTGCCATGGCAACGCTGATGAACAGATTCCACAAACGCTCTCATCATCCTCCTGAGGAGTTGTTTTTGTTTCTTCATGTGTTTTTTTCCCCCTCATCAGTCTGCAGTCACCCCCTCCCAGCCCCCACCTTTGCAACCAGCAGCCGGCAGTGGGGGGGCATGGGGTCACCCCTCACCCCGTACCCCTCGACCCCCTCAGAACATTCAGAGGCCCATTTCATCCATGATCATGTCAGGATATCGCAGGTCAATCATCGTCACCGCTGGTTTGCACCACTCATCAACTTCTCAGCGGGGTCCTTTTTGAGACAGCCGAGGGTCAACTACAGCCCGGGGGACCATACGTGGTCCGTTAAGCTTTAGAATCCGACCAATGCGAATCATCACAAGTATGAAATAGAATCTGATTCAAATAGGACAAAAGTTCTGGCTGCAACGTCGGACCAGACGAGACAAGGAGACCTGGGTGGAAACCAGCAGACCGGACAGGAAGTGATGTCAGGACACCGTTAGCTGAGGCAGGAAGTGATGTCAGGACACCGTTAGCCGAGACAGGAAGTGATGTCAGGACACCGTTAGCTGAGTCAGGAAGTGATGTCAGGACACCGTTAGCCGAGACAGGAAGTGATGTCAGGACACCGTTAGCTGAGTCAGGAAGTGATGTCAGGACACCGTTAGCTGAGGCAGGAAGTGATGTCAGGACACCGTTAGCTGAGTCAGGAAGTGATGGCCAAACTTGAAGAATTGATATTAGCAGTCAGTCAGTCATCAAACAGCTGTACTTCCTCCATGTTTGCAGTGTTTTCACAGTCATTTCAATAAAGAGCTGAACACAAGAAATAAACGCAACATGTTTTCCACATATTATATATATATAATATATGTATATGATATATGTATATATGTATATATATATATATCCCATGATAGATTGTTTCCTCCTCTGCTCACCAAAACACTGGACTGGAGAGTCCAACACAGAGACTGGAGGCCGTGCACCGGCTGTCAGCCTTTAAATAATATCTGAGCCAGAGGAAATGGAGGGAGGTGGCGGAGGAGGAAAATGATGTTTCCATCCATCCATCCATCCATCCATCCACCCATCCATCCAGTCATCCAGCACTTCTCCCCTTCAAGGTCAGAGGAGGCTGCAGCTCGTCCCCACACATCAGAGGAAGACGAGTGGGTCCAGCAGCAGCAGCAGCAGCTTCACCTCCTGGCTCCCCACACAGACACTCACACACTTTGATTCCAGGACACGGAATGTCCTGGAATCACTGGAGACGACGTTTGTCCAGCAGACCCCCGTGACCCTGAGCTCAGGAAGAAGTGGGTGTGGAAAATGAATGAATGAATGAATGAATAAATGCTTCTTCTTTTAAGGTCCAGTGGGGAATATGTGGATATTCTGAAGAGGAAACAGCGACATTAAGTGGCTACATTTTAGACTGCAGCATCTTTCACTCTCCCTCCCTCTCCTGAGGTTGCCAGCAAACCTGGAAACATGCTCCACCTTCTTCTTCTTCTTCTTCTTCTTCGGCCAAATTTTCTTACACGGTTTACGATGTAAGAAAATGAAGGGGGGAAAAAATCAAAAATCAAATGTTGGATCACTTTATAAAAAGAGATGAATATAAAGAGCGACTATGATGCCCAGTGGTGATGTGAGTTTCTCTTGTTGGTGCTAATTATGGTGTCAAAGCAGTGAAAGGTCTTGGCTACAGCTCTGCTCGCTGCTGTCGTCTCACGATGACACTAATGTCAGTGCTTTGTTCTCTTTATCACATTCTTCATTCGTCCTCTGCTCATTTCGATAGAATAGAATAGAATAGAATAGAAGTCTTTATTAATCCACATTGGTGGAAATTTGCATCATTACAGCAATGGTATAGTTTAAAATATATATATATATATATTTATTTTGCATATAATTAAAAAGAAATAATACACAAAATAAAATATTTCTAGAGTAAAAAAGGAAGAACCAAGATCTTCATGAATTCTTTCTAGAAGCAGAAAGTGAGGAGAACCAACGGCTTCTTCTCCAGTCAAACTGTCCAAGAAGAGACGTAGGAAGCAGAGGAAGTGTGAAGTGTGAACAGCAACACCAGGCTAAATGACTGTCCATCTGCCAACACAGCAATAGGCCACCTAGACCGGTCTGCACCATTCATGGCTTGGGCTGTTTTCACCACACAGTCAGAGCCAATCAGCTTCCAGCATTGAGTGCTGTTAGTGTGCGCAGGTGTGATTCCTCCCACGGCTGCCCTGCTGCTGGTCTGCACCACTGGCAAATGAAGGCAGTGCACCATCTATCTATCTATCAATCTATCTATCCATCTATCCATCCATCCATCCATCCATCTATCATCTATCATCTATCCATCCATCCATCTATCCATTATCTGTCTATCTCGCATTCTTCTTTTAAGGTTCTAGTGTGAGCTTGCCGGTGAACTACGGTGGCCCTGTGCACCCAAACCTCGATAGCTGCTCCTTCTTCTTCTTCTTTTTCTTGGTGGGTTTATTTGAGGGCGCCCCCTAGCGTTCAGCCTAAATACCAGACTCTCTGCTGTCAGGCAGCTGGATTGTCCACACCAGGCTTCCTTAGAAATATGCTGGTGCAAGATGGCAGCTCACTGGGAGCACTGGGACCCTGACTGGTCTGTGGAGGTTCGCAGGAAAACAACACGACTTTCATTGTACTGCCAGTATCGACACTTTTATTAATGTATTTATGAGCAGTATGTTAAGATTCAACAATATAAAAGTCATAGATTGAGCCAAATATTAAACACTGGACCTTTAAAGCACTTTGTGTTACATTCTTTGGGAGGGAAAGTGCGACACAAAGTTTGGTTTAATTTCAGAAGCCTCCTTCCTTCCTTCCTTCCTTCCTTCCTTCCTTCCTTCCTTCCTTCCTTCCCTCCCTCCCTCCCTCCCTCAGCCACAAACGCACAAAAACAAGCTGGGAGCAGAATAACAGACAGTGGACAAAGACTCAAGACAGTAGTAAAGTACACATAACACTGCGCTCTAGCCTCTGCCCCCCCCCCCCCAGAGCAAATGACAGTATTTTTCACGAGCACCTGCCATCCGAGCTGAGCGAAGCGTGCCTCTCTGCAGACGCTCATCTGCTGGGATATATATAGCAATCTAATGTGATTCCCACTGACTAGGGGGTTAAATTGCTATGATCTATCCACAAAGGCCATCTCTCCGTCCGCTGAAGCCAGAAGCAACAACAGATGCTGCCGAGCGGTCTAGGCCACGCCCAGCTCAGCTCAGCCCTCATGTCTCAAAGCTGCTCCATCAATCGTTTCACTGGATGAAACTAGTGTGTTTTAAAAGAACCGTCGGGAGGAGGACGGGGCCGCGTTCACACACTGTCCTGACAACCTGCGTGTGCGCACAGCAGCACAAAACATGCGGAAACCCCAAACATCTGGACATGGAGAAATGAAAAGTTCTTCAAGGTCCAGTGTGTAAAATTTGTCTTAATTTATGATTTTTATATTGGTAAAAACTTAACATACTGCACATAAATACATTAATAAGTGCATAATAACAGTACAATATCATTCATGTGGTTTTCCTCCCCTTAGAACAGTTTTCATGTATGTATGAGAACCTCCACAGACCAGTCAGGGTCCCAGTGCTCTCAGTGAGCTGCCATCTTGCACCAGCATATTTCTACGGAAGCCTGGTGTGGACAATCCAGCTGCCTGACAGCAGAGCGTTTGGTATTTAGGGCTGAAGCGAGCTGCACATTGGTTTTATTTGACTTTTTTTTTTTTGTCGACCTTCACTTTTGTCTACTGCCCAGGGCTACCGTAGTTCACCGGCACGCTCAGGAGAGGGAGCGAGAGTGAAAGAGTGCGGCGATCTAAAATGTAACCGCTGGATGTCGCTGTTTCTTTTTCGAAATCTCCCGGTATTTACACACTGGGACCTTTAAGACAATGTTGGTGGAGAAGTTGGTGTTGGTGTTCAAGGTTCATTGCAGAGGAGCTTCTCATTGGCCGTCCTTCCACTGCACCTATCCCACACTCATTTTCCCAAATATTCAACCTTCCATGTTGTCAGTCTTTAAAAAGGAACTCTCTAGTATCTCCAACCAACTAAGTAACTAAGTAACTAACTAAGTAACTAACTGCAGAAACGGTCTGTAAACAGCTGCAGTGTCTCGTAAAACACTCGTGGTCCTGCAGTGTACAACAGAATCACTTCCACTTAAGTATGAGGATAGGTGAAGAGACATTGCTGACACACACACACACACACACACACACATACACAGGTCTTCTGAGTGACTCTAAACAGTTTTATGGGACCAGCACTTGGACCAGATGGTGTGCTTATCAGCTACTCTGTGTCTCTGAGTGTGTGTGTGTGTGTGTGTGTGTGTGTGTGTGTGTGAGACCAAGCACCAGACAATGTAAATATTTGTCAAAAGCAAAGAGGCAGGTGGTTGTCAGGGTCACGCTGGAGTAACACAACTGGTGCGTCGCACGACAAAGAGGCGGTTTTGAGAGACCAGAGGGCAAACGGAGCAGAACACCTGCCGAGGTCCAATTCCCCAGCACAGCCCAGCACAACCGTCTCAGCAGCTCCTGCTTCAAAGGAGCCATAGACATCACTGGCGTCCATCCCTGGGGTCAACATTATCATTGGTATCATGTGAAACTGCAGGACCGGTCTTCAATCTGGAACACAGCGCAACACGGCGAAGAGAAGGGAAAGGATTTCACTTTTATGACTGAATGACGATTGACGGACATTCGATCGTTGTGTTTTACAAAGTTAATCAGCTGTTCACAGCCAAGCTGCAGCAGCAGCTCAGCTCGGGACTTTTTATGACTGGGTAAACTGCAGCGCTGTGAGAGCAAACAGCAGCAGCTGTTCCCAGCGGCGGCAGCGGCGGCGGCTGCCAGAGTATTTTGGTCACCGAGAAGAAGTTTGGTCTTCACAGGAGGCCGAGGTGCCGAGAGTCGGCTTTGAATCTCTTGTCTGTGAAGCCTCGGTTACATCATCATCATCTCTGCACCTCCGCCACCTCGCCTCCTCAGCATTACATCACTCACCCTGGCTTCCACACACACACACACACACACACACACACACACACACACACACACACGTCACTTCCTTCCTGGAGGTCAGACGGCCGAGATCCCTTCATCATTATTGAATGGAGGACGCCCAGACGTGGCAGTATTTTGTGGTGAGGTGTCACCCTCACAAACTCCGACCCCCTGCTTTCACTGTGCTGGACAGAAAGTGAGGCCTCGTCCACAACCAACCAACCACCACGGCTGCTTTTGAGCCGCTGGTGACAGAAACAACACCGGTCCGATTAAAACAACATTTCAGTGCTCTGTGTGTTTTACATATACTGTAGGATTGACAATAGCGCTACCTCGAAGAGCCTTGAAGAACCTTGAAGAGCCTTAAAACAGCAAAATCCCCCTCAAGCGATGCAATGTTCATGCCAAAGCAGTAGAGGGCGATGTCACTACTTACCGTGAAGACCATTTTAGCCAATCACGACCCAGGAAACCAACGATGGCAAAGCGAAGCAGAGGGCACAGTCTTCTGTGTGGACTGACAGCTAGGTGGCGCTACCGCTCACTGGAACACACCAGGACACAGTCAATAAAAACTCGACCGGATGCGGACTGGCAGTCGCGTCAGCAAAAAGGAAGTAGATAAGTAGCGCTACCGGTGTTTTAGGTAGCCCCTCCACGACGTCCACTAGTGTCCTCTAGGTGGAGACACCTCACCTCACTGTTTACCGTCGCACAGGACACAATTCAATCCAATCATTTCAATCATTTATTGACTGGTCATGATAGAAAGTGTGTCTAGCCCTGTGTCTAGTGTTCTTTGCGTGGAATAAATGTGGTTGGCGACTTGGTGATGATGATGAGGAGGAGCCTGGTGATGGTCCTCGGACTCCAACCAGCAGCAGTGGAGAGGCAGTCATTTAAAGGGTCCTGGTTCACACAGGCAGAGATATTGGAGACGATCTCAGTCGGCTGCGCTGACTGACTGGCAGTGAGACCAGCGAGGCCTCGTCACCATGGTGACGAAGCACAGGCGCGTCCCCTCCTCATCGCCACTATCACTTCCTGCTGCCATGGCAACAGCTGGGCCTCCCTCACAGTCAGCTGACACACACGGCGGCAGAGAACCGGGCTGCTGTCACGTAGTCAGACCAGCGGCTTTAAGTCGCTGCTGCTGTTCCTCAGCCGACATCTCAACCACTGCTGTGCAGGGAGGGAGCGGTGGGGGGGCAAACTAGGGCCCGGGGCCCATATGTGGCCCTTACGCTCTTCAATCCGGCCTCTCAAACTTGAAGAAATTATATTACCAGTCAGCCAGTCAGTCATCAGGAAGCTGCATCTCCTCCATGTTTGTAGTGTTTTCTCCATAATATCCCATGACAGACTGCTTGCTCCTATGAAGTGGCTCATCCATCTGCTGCTGCTCCGCTACCCCCATTCTGGCACATTTTACAACCTACTGTAGCCCACCAATTGTTTTTATTTATTTTTTATTAGCATAATAACTGTTGCCCTCCAGTGAGACGAGCCCTCTGTGGGAGCTTTAACAGTTAACCAGCATGATTTTATTTTATTTTTTTTATCCCCCAGTTTCTCCACTTTCCTCCTCTAATCCAGTGAATTCCAGAGATTCTGCTGCTTTTTCTCTCTTTGTTTAAGTACAACAGCTGCTTTTGGCCTCTCTGCAATGTAGATGAAAATAACACAGATAGAAAACTGGTGGATGAATAATGTTCCCACATTGTCTCCCACATCGTCCATTCAGTTTGGTGAACAGACGCGTTCAGATGTTATTCACCGTTCTAACCGTGGAGCTGCCGCCGCTGATTTACCAACAGGTGGCCGTTCGCTACATCCGCGTTGAAAAACAGCGAAAGCGCTCCCTCTGGTGGTCATTTTATTTTACTGCAACTGTCGGCAGACCAAGCTCGAAGACAGAGAGGAGCTGCTCTCGCCACCGTGTGGCGGCGGCGCGCCAGTAGCCGGTGTGCACAGAAGCAAAGTCCTCAGCTTCAGCGCGAGCAAAAGTCAACTGGGTGTGAAGATGTTTGGCCGCATCGTCTGAGTCACAGGAACAGATGATTTCCTTCTCACACCATAGAGTGTAGTGGAGAGGTCTGGGGGAGGAAGTGTGACATCCTGTCAGGGCTGCTGGTGATGGGTGGGGTGGGTGTTGTGGGTGCTGATGGGTTGGGTGGGGTCCACCCACTTCCCAAACCAAACACTGCCGCCTTGGTTTCTCTACCTGTTTTATTTTAGTTTCATTTGCTCCCCCCGCCAAATATTCATTTGAAACCATCGTGTCAAGCATGAGGTGGCCTTTGCCTCGATGGTTCACAGTAATACTTACAACCAGTGGAGAGATTTGCAAATGACTCGAGTCATCCTCCGCTAATCCTGGTTTACTGCTGAATATTCAGTTTTGATGAATAGAATTGAATTCTGCAGCACATTAAGTTCTGTTTCAGCCCGCGGGGGACCTTCATCCCAACATCCGGCCCATCAAACACAACAACGTTAAGATCAGTGTGTGAAATACCAATAATCTAAATGTCCTTAACGTGCAGGAGGCCTATTAAAGCCTGACAATATTTTATGGATTCAACCTTGTAGCTTCTTGTCATCAGAGCTTCTAACATCAGATTTGATTCCTTCTCCTGCCAGGTGGAAACCACTTCCTGTTTATATAGATTAGCTTTTTGAAAAAAAATAAATATAGGAAGCCCTTAATATTTTTGCTTTGAGGCTTTTGGGGGTCTCATGGGTTGATCGGGGGGGGGGGTCGGACCCCTCCGGACCCCCCTGTATTTGGCACCACGTGGCCTCCAGGGGACCAACCAGCTTGGATGGTCCCTCAGCTGACAGCAGATCATCAGCTGACAGCAGATCAGGTGCCGGTCAACCTTTACATCTGCTGTTTGCTCTCTCGTCCCGACCAGTCAGACACTCCGTCGCACCACAGGAGCAGAGTAAATGCCAGAGTCCAGAAATAGCAGCGGCTCATCTCACTTTTTCCCCCATGATGCTGCTGCTGGACAGATTACATTTGCACCTGGGCCCGTAAAAACATCTCGGTGGTGATGTTCTCCGTTATTTCAGGGCAACATTCTCTTCACACTGTTCTTTCTTTCCTCACCAAAAACCTCAGATCAGAGATATGAGACCAGAGGTGGGAAAACGCTTGGTGGGACACGGTGGGTTGTAGTAGCGGAGCAGCAGCAGATGGATGGAGTTCTTTGGTGAGTCACCTCAACGAAAACATGTTGCTTTAACGTCAATGGAAAAAAGAAATGAACAAAACGGAGGAGGAAGAGGAGGAGTTGGAAGAAGAAAATAATGCACGACAAGTGTCTAATTAGCAGCGGCGCACAGACTCACTGACTCACAGACCCAAAGACTCAAAGATTTGCAGACTCACAGACCTACAGACCCACCGACTCACTGACTCACAGACCCAAAGACTTAAAGATTTGCAGACTCACAGACCGACAGACCCACCGACTCACTGACTCACAGACTCAAAGATTTGCAGACTCACAGACCGACAGACCCACGACTCACTGACTCACTGACTCACAGACCCGCACTAACTCACATGAGAAGCAGCAGAGCCGAGGAAGCAGCCAGACGCTCGGCCAGATGGTGCATCAGTTTCTGAGGAGCTCGATGAAGAACTTTTTTCTCTTTTTTTCTCTCATCATTTATGCATTGAAGCTACAGAGCTGGTTCCTGGACAAATCAGCAGTTTCAATATTTAGCCAAGACAAGCCGACGTCCACTTACAACACTGTTGGAAACAGACTCATTCAGCCAATCAGCAGCAGCAGCAGCAGCGTCAAACAGAAGACAGCTGCTCTGTATCTGAGCAGCCAGTGTTGACAGGCTTTATGACTGCAGTCTCCAATATCCTGGAGAAACACTCGCCTCACACGGGGCACCATGTTTCATACCTCACTCTGAACTGACAGTGAATGTCAGTCGTTCTGCTCTGCCGTCAGGGACGTCCAACACTGACAGTCGTCTGTACCGTCTCATATCATCACATTTCCACAACACCAAGAGTGTGAAAAGCCACGAGGAGCTGCTGCAGCAGCAGCAGCAGTCAGAGACTCACCAGAGTTTGCGAGGCATCGTTCCCAGTCTGACCCGGTTCTGTGGTCTGACCCGGTTGTGTGACTGAACTACTGCTTCCTCCAGCTGCTTCCTACTGCTGCTGCTGCTTGTCTTTCATCTCTGTTTGGCCACTCAGGAAACCCATTCATCCTCCACACATCACTTCAAGACAAAACCCTGCTAACACATGCACTGCTTTGCACACACACACACACACACACACACACACACACACACACACACACACACACACACACACTTGTTTAAATATGCTGGTATTAATGAGGTGTTGTGTAAATGAGTTTCGTGTGTGGTCAGTAACCATGGCCATCAGGAGGAGGAGGAGGAGAAGGAGGAGGAGGGGGAGGGACAGTAGATGAAGGAGACAGCAACACTGTGACCAGTGGAAGCAAGTGTGGAGCTGTGCTGCAGTCTGGACTCATGGTCCTCACCCTGCTGCTGGTCTGCTGGCTTCTCACTCCTTCACCTCCTTCATGCTTTCATTGGCTAAAAAACAAATAAACTGCAGCTGATGTGATTTGAGTTTGATTAGACCATCAGCACCAGGACTGCTTCTCCCTCTCTCTCTCTCTCTCCCTCAGTCAATACACATACACACACACACACACACACACACACACACACACACACACATATCTATTTACCTATAGATATATGTGTGTATGTATGAGGGCTAATATCCTGTGGTCACTGTGGGACATGATGTTCATCTACATCTGTGGCCACAACGTTTCAGCTCACTGCTCACTGTAAATTATGCTCACCTGTGATCTAACAAGACCATCAGACAACACACACACACACACACACACACACACACACACACACACACACACACACAAGCCAGCTCCAAATACACTCATAAAGTCCTCATTCATATTCAGCTCCTCTCCAGAGGGCTGAATGACACAGTGTGTGTGTGTGTGTGTGTGTGTGTGTGTGTAAGTGTGTGTGTAACTGTAAAGCGACTCACCGAGCTCTCAGTGCTGACAAACTGGACTTGTCAATCCTGGAACAGCAGAGAGAGAACAAGATTAAGACGCTGCTGATGACTTTTGAAAAAGGTGAAAATGAAAAACTTCCACATGCATTTGCTGCTAATGAGTCTTTGCTTGAAGAGTTCCTCTGTCACAGGCGCTAGTTAGCATTAGAGGACATGCACGTCTGAGTGTGAGTGGAGATCATTGACAGTCTGAACATCTGTGAAGAGCTTCAAGCACTTCAGATTTGGACTGATGATGATGAAGGAGGAGGCGTTGCACATAATCATCAAGATTGAAAAGAAAAAGAGCTCGATAGTGTTGTCAAAATAAAAGATTCACGATAGTGTCGTCAAAATAAAACAGAGAAAACTGACTCATCAAACTGCAAATGGCTTTTATTGTACTGCGATTAGACACTTTGATCCATGTATTCATGGGCAGAATATGAGTTGTTTTTTTTAACAATAGAAAAATAAAAATAAATAAAAATCAAAAGCCAAATTTTACACACTGGACCTTCAATACCAGCAGTACTTTGTAGTACCAGTAGTGCAAAAGACCGCCGACTGGTACGAGTTGCATCCACAGACCCGTCACGAGACAACAGCAACACAACGACAGCAGCGACTGCAACAAAGCAGCCGGTTGGTGGATCCTCTGCTGGCAGCACAAAGACACTCTCACATTGTGTGAACACACACAGAGGGACGCACAACCACAAACCCTAACCACGCACACACACACACACACACACACACACACACACACACACACACACACACACACACACACGTGTGCAGGTCAAAGTGTGAGAGATGTGTCACCCCACCCATCCTTCCTCATTAGAAAACAGGGTGAGAGCCACACCCAGCACTGTCCCAGCACTCTGCACTCCCACACCATGAACTCACAAACACTCTCCGCCCAGGCCCACACACACACACACACACACACACACACACCCACACACACACGGCCCAGTGCTGCAGTCTAGTTTATTCTAGTTCTACACTCTGACTCTCCTCCTTCCAGCCTCCTCCACATCCGTCCATCATCACCATCAGCTGCTTCCAAACATCACTGAACCAGCGCCACCATCAGGCTGAGAGAGGCGTTCAGTATCCAGCATCCACATAGAAGTGACATCATCAAAGACCGATGATGTCACTGCCTCCATGGAAATGTATTGGAAGCCGCACTGGATGTGCAGCAGTCATTTCCAGCTGGACTTCAATGAAGCGACCAACAGCATAAATTGTTAACACACTGAAAGTTTCAGCAGTCCGCTGCAAACAGGGGTGCAAACACACCTATCAGCTCTCTGAAGCCACACTGAAGCAACAACTCATTCTCCCCAACGCAACATTAGAGATCAGTGAAATCACATGGTTAACGTGGTTCTCTGGTGTACGGCAGCCTGCGGGACCCCCGGTGGTGGAGCAGCGACCTACCATCCAAATCCTCCGAAGGAGACGCTCCTCCTCCTCCTGCTCAGCATGGCCAGTCCCCCGCTGGAAGCAGTGCAGCACCACTGCTGCAGTGTCCTGGACTACTACTACTACTACTACTACTGCTACTACTACTACTACTACTACCACACTCTGCTCTCTCTCTCTCTCACTCCCTCACTCTCTTGCCCTTCACTCTTTCCTCTTATTTCCTCTCCTTCACTTCTTCTTCTTCTCCTCCTCCTCCTCTCGCCTGCACCTCTGGACTCTGACTTGCTGCTCTGCTGACTCGCCTGTGCAACCACGCAAAGAATGAAACAAACACAATGACACACGCAGGTACAACTGGAAGGGGAGGGAAGGGGAGGGGAAGCGGGGGAGTGGGGGTGGGGGTGGAGGGGTGTTACAAACTCCCGTGTGAGTCTGTCTGTTTCATGATGAAGTGCCAGTAAGTTTGTTTTTGTTGGATAAACACATTTGATGACAAGAGAATCTCTCACTCTCTCTAAGCAGCCGCAGTGTCTCCTACAGCAACGTTTCTCAACTGCTGGGTGGTGACCCCAAAGTGGGTCGCTGAGCTGTTTGGATTGGAGAATGGCACCCAATTCAATTCAGTCATTTCAATCATTTATTGACGGGAGAAAAAAAAACAGTGTGATGACAGGGCGGATGGAGGCCACCAGGGGGCAGGAGACCACATGAAGACAATGTCAGGTTGATGCAACAGAGACCTGAACTAAACCAAGGTTGGTCCTCAAAGGGGAAAATGAGACAACTGACCTGAATCCACCAAGACAACAAGAAGCTGTGAAGATACCAGGAGCCACCACAGACCAAGGAGGACTGTTTCTGGCAGAAGGTTCAGGAGGGGGAACACAGTGGGAACCATCAGGTTCAGGACCACAGGTGACCAAACCTTCAGCTCCACCCTTTCCCCACACAGACCAGATTTGAAGACTCCACCCAACCAACAGTTGAAGCACTCTTCACAGCTCTCTGCCAGTCTGCCCTCCTGCTCCACCCACGGTGTGGTCACCATGTCCACCATGGGTTGGACTCCTCTGCTACCAGGGTGGGGAAGCCCAGTTCAGCACCACCGTCAGTTGTTTTTGCTCCACCTTGACGGCTGAACACATGCAAATCTTTTTCAGAAGAGAGGTGAGAAGGTCTTGAAGATACCAGGAAGCAGTTTACCTGCTTCAACTTCTCCATCTGCGAGTCATTTAGAAAATATTCATCATGGTTTTCACCCAACATTTCCCACCATCACCGTCTGACTGACTGCTTCCTCTATGAAACTGACCAGGGGGTTTCCTTCCTCTTGTGAGGAGGAGGAGGAGGAGGAGGAAGCAGCAGTGGAGGAGGAGGACTAGGAGGAGGAGGAGGAGGAGGAGGAGGAAGAGGAGGAGGAGGAGGAGGAGGAAGCAGCAGTGGAGGAGGAGGACTAGGAGGAGGAGGAGGAAGAGGAGGAGGAAGCAGCAGTGGAGGAGGAAGACTAGGAGGAGGAGGAGGAGGAGGAGGGAGCCCTCCATGTGTATGCAGGCTGGGAAACAGGCTTCCAGTGCATGTCAACAAAGTCCTGAGCCAATCTGAAGACCGAGGATCAACTTGATCCAGGTCCAGGAGAAATGTCTGCTCTCCCAGACAGGAAATGTGTCTGTGTGGGCTCGGTGCTACGGAGGGAGAGATGCAACCAATTATTTTTTGGAACCTCACCTTTCTGCCTTCACAATTTTAGATCCACAGAGCAACAACAGAGATCCGCAGCACGACAACAGAGCACTGCAGTTGGTGCTGGATGGATAAAATGCCTGGAGGGTGTATATGTGTGTGTGTAATATATATATATATATATATATATATATATATATATATATATATATATATATATATATATATATATATATATATATATACATGTATATATCAACTCCATGGAAAGGAGCCCATGCTGTTTCTCATAGTGTGTGTTCAGAGTTCTACATGAATTTTCTGCAGACAGAATGTGTTGTTATCATAGGCGATTTTAATATCCATGTGGCTGGGTGGAATGTACGGCCTGATCCAGCAGGGGGCAGGGTTCAGTCAGGTCAGACGTCCCTGCCCGGTTCTGTCTCTGCCAAGTTCTTCAACACTTCCAGTATGGAAACAGCCCAGTATTCGATATTATTCAAGTCTATTTGTATTTAATAATTCAATTTGGGTGTAATTATGTCACAACATGTATTTATGTACTATCTATATATCTATATCTATATACTTAGAAGCATCGTTCTATCTTTGAATGAATTATTTATTTATCTAAATACATATTTATATCTATGTGTATTTAATGACTTTGTGTGTATGTGGTTGTTCAGCCAGCGACTCTCTGACTATTTCTCCTCCTTCTTCCTTTTTCCTGGCCACTGTCGCCCCCTGGTGCTCAGTTGGTGCTCAGTCGTCAATAAACACGATGGAGCGATCGACTGGCTTGGATCCTTCACTTAAAAGTGAAAATTAGAAAATTTGAATGAATGAATGAATGAATGAATGAATGATTCAATAGTTTGTGACGCAGGCCCGTCACTGAGGAACACTGGTACCACACATTCACATACATTCCCCTCTGTCATTGTGGTGAGTGCAGGCATCACAGTTAATCGAAGCGGAATATTTAACCCCCCCCCTCCTACACACAGTCATATCTTTAGCTTATTTATTCACCAATACTCATCCTGTAGCTGTTTGTTGACTGCTGTCTCCCCTCCACAGCCACTGGGTCCGAACCAGAGCTGCTCTGCAGTGGGGCCTGTTAGCCTGGTACGGCTAACAGGAAGTAGCCGTCTGCACAGGTGTGCTGATAGTGGAGCGCAGCATGTGTGGTTGTGTAGCCTCTCAATGAGTGGCGCTGTAGGGGGGGGTGGTTGTGGTCAAACTGAATGTTCTGCTGTGAGAACGGCAGAGGAACTCTGCTCGTACTGGAAGATCCTTCATTCATTTTCTAGATGTCGGAGGTTTTTTTTGGGGGGGGGGGATTTTCAAATTTTTTTGTAAATGCAACGCCTCCACCTGCTTCAGCGACTCCAGCCATGGTTTTTCCCGTACAGTCACCGACAGCCTTGTGACAAGTGTGACTGTAGCTGTGGGTACAGATTCACACACTTCCCACAACTGTGAGTGTCAGTGTTTTGTCTTCTGTTGACTAATGTGACTCAAACATGTCACCAAGCCTGGTGGTTAATGAGAGTGCAAGTCGTGTGTGTGTGTGTGTGTGTGTGTAGATGGGCCATGTTCATTAGTGATGCAGTCACCGTCATCATCAGGCACACAGAACTCCAGCATTCTCCAGGTGCACCTCAGTATGCTGGGAAATTAAAACCTCCTCAGTCTTCCTTCCATCCAGCAGTGTGTTCCACCACCGCCACCCAGGTGTCCTCCTCGGTGCCAACCTCCTCCAGGTTCTCTACTCCAAGAAGCAACGAGAGACGTGATGATTCTCTGTCTTTGATCACCTCGCTCTTCTCCCCAGCCTGTGCTTCCTCCCTTTATCGCTCTGCACATCGTGGAATTAAGGCCTTTGCTCACGACGTGGAGACTCCCAGGGGCTGCTGAGTGAGTGCACAGGCAGATGGAAGTGGCTTCTCTCATTGCCTTCATGAACCCCCCCCCCCCCGCTGTCCCTCTAAGAGAAGAGGTAATACTCAGTCAGTGGAGGTTTGCAACCGACCGCCAATCCTGCCAGCGAGCTAATTGTCACTTTTAATGGCTCCCATCGCTGTCTGTTACCAACAGCACACACACACACACACACACACACACACACACACACACACACACACACACACACACACACACACAGGAAATCAACTAAACCCCAGTTGAAGCATATTTCCAAACACATTTCTTTTGGAATCTACCTCTCAGTCAAAACACCTCTCGTCTTTTAGTGACGGCCGTCCTGTTTGTAGCCGAGCTGTACCAGAACCCAGTTATCATCTTTTCTTCCTGTGCCAATTAAACTGTACAGTGCCTCCTTGTAAAATCACTGCCTGCCATATACATCCACATGCATTCATCCAGAATTTGACAGTATTTTATAGTTATATGCTCTTTAATTTCTTCACGCTTGGATCGGAGCAAAAGCGACGGCGATTCTGCCCATACAGCCGATCTTCCAGATCATCCATCCATCCATCCACCAGATCACAGAGAGACGGCTGCAGGCGCTAACCCCTGCTGACACATCAGCACATTTAAACACACTATTGAAATGAGCCTACACACACACACACACACACACACACACACACACACACACACACACACACACACACACACACACACACACACACACACACACACACACACACACACGTGGATCCTCCCCAGTGTTGTTCACGCTCCGCCTCTCGATGAGAGAAAGAAAACATCCATTTACTTGATGCTCTTCCTCTTCACTGCAGCCTTAGATGGAAACATAACACCCACAATAACCACAACGAGAGACTCCCAGAGAGGAAGCAGCAGAAGGGTTGACGCACACACACACACACACACACACACACAGATAGATAGATAGAGAGACACAGAGAGGGAGGGAGAGAGAAAGGCAATTGAACTTGATCATCTCATTCTGAAAACATGGCAGTGTCTCCACTGCGTGGACTCTCCAGGGACCCTGCCAGTACAATGGCAGCAGCTCACTCAGCTGTGACAAAACAATTCCCTCTGCAGCGTCTGGAATCCCGCCTCCATCAGACTCTGATCTCATCAACTGATTTGAAGCAATCCTCTGAGAAGAAGAGAGTTCAAACAGACCAGAATCACAGGTTTAAAAAAAGTCACTGGCAGGGTCCGAGGAAAACAAGCTGCGCTTGAAAATGAGACCTAATTACCACTGACAGTTATTGGTGATGGGAGACGGCTGAAAGGTGAGAAGGAGAGGGGGCGGAGCTGGCAGCTTGATATTCAAATATACGCACAGAGAAGGGAGACACTTGGTCAATAGAGCTGATTCTGATTCTGATTGATGGCGAACCAGTGACAGTGGCTGAGATTAGTGCTGAGGACGCTGGACCAAGTCCTGGTCAGTACCAGAGAACACATCTCAGGAGACCAAACTGGGTGAAGGACGCTCCACTGGTGACCAAACTGGGTGAACCAAGAGAGATGGCTCCGATCCAGGACCGGAACCGACCGGAAAACTGCTTGGGAGCCAAAAGAACCGCTGACTCTTTTTAGTGAGCCGAGCCAAAAGAAGTGGTTGACTGAAAAGAGCGGGAACTCCCCTCACTGCGGTCAAGCGAGTCAACCTGTGGAGGCGGAGGCGTGGTGACTCTGCAGGTCCAGGCTGGTGGTTCTGGCACATCTCCAGCAGAGGAACACGTCATGCAGAGCAACACGGGGGCAGAGGGAAACCTGTTCTCACTGTATGAACATCTATTTTCATACCAAGCAAACTTGGCTGCAGTTTTACTTCACGTGTTCATGTTCATTTTTTTTTTTTTTACAGAATTCTATTTGGGAAAGTTTTCTTTTCAGCTGGAGGCAAAATGAGAACTGTAAACACTGGCAAATGAACGGAGGAAGCCGCTCATGATTGATTATCAAGTTTAAGGTTGTGTTTGATGTCTTTCTGCAGAGAGCAGTGCCTTCAATACAAAAAAAGAAGTCATATAAACATAGAACATAGAAATATTCCACAGAATATTCAGGGTCTAAAGTGCATTATAAATTAAATGTAATCTTATTGTTTTTAATCAAGCGTTTTGTGTATGAATGAGCAATGATAAGAGTCTAGTTTGGGTTCTTTCTGGAGCAGCAGACAGTCGGATTGCATTGGGTTCTTTCTAGAGCAGCAGGCAGTCGGACTGCATTGGGTTCTTTCTAGAGCAGCAGGCGGTCGGACTGCATTGGGTTCTTTCTAGAGCAGCAGGTGGTCGGACTGCATTGGGTTCTTTCTAGAGCAGCAGATGGTCGGACTGCATTGGGTTCTTTCTAGAGCAGCAGATGGTTGGACTGCATTGGGTTCTTTCTAGAGCAGCAGGTGGTCGGACTGCATTGGGTTCTTTCTAGAGCAGCAGATGGTCGGACTGCATTGGGTTCTTTCTAGAGCAGCAGATGGTTGGACTGCATTGGGTTCTTTCTCGAGCAGCAGATGGTCGGACTGCATTGGGTTCTTTCTAGAGCAGCAGACGTCAGACTGCATTGAGTTCTTTCTGGAGCAGCAGGTGGTCGGACTGCATTGGGTTCTTTCTGGAGCAGCAGGTGGTCAGACTGCAAACAGGTCGCTCCTCGTGTTTCCCACACCCTCAGAGCTGAGCTCTTTCTCCAGAGAGGCTGTCAACAGGAGCTCATGCAACTTCTCCCGAGGCTCCCAGAGGAGAAACAATGTTCCGCTGGCCAACGTGGATCAGAACCTCATCTTTCACCCGGAACAGTACCAGCTGATTCTGCGCCATGATTCTACTCTGCTGTGTGGTTCTGTGGAACGCCGCTCGACGGCGCCTCGACTTGCATTTCGGGAAACGTAAACAAGCGCTCCTCTCATCCACCCACTCGCAAACTTTACCTCCGCCGTCTCCCGTCCACGCAACAGCACGAGAGCGGCGCTAAGCTCCCGGCAAACCCGGCGCCGACGGTGCAGCGCCGTTGCAGCGCTGCTTGAAAATAAATACCGAATAAGAGGCCCGCCGCAAAGCGACAGGAAACACCTGTGGAAACACATTCCCGTCTTCCAACATCCTCCTCGTGCACGTGCGTGCCGTCCCTCACCTGCAGCTGCAAGCACGCTCTCCACACCAATCAGCGCTCACGCACGTACGCTCCTCCTGATATTCAACGCAAGCAACGTCAGCGGCGGCGGCGGCGGCTCTGCCCTTACCTCGGCTCGCCCGCAGATCCCTTGCAGGTTGGCCTGAACATACCGGCAGGCAGCGGACGGTGCAGCACTCGCAGAGGACCAGCTGTCAGTGGAGGAGAGGAGCTTGGCAATGAGAGAGCGAGAGGAGAAGGGGAGAGAGAGGGAGAGAGAGAAGGGGAGAGAGAGGGAGAGAGAGAGAGAGAGAGAGAGAGAGAGAGAGAGAGAAGGGGAGAGAGAGCGAGAGAGAAGGGGAGCGAGAGAGAAGGGAGAGAGACGGAGAGAGAGAGAGAGAAGGGGAGAGAGAGAGAAGGAGAGAGAGAGAGAGAGAGAAGGGGAGAGAGAGCGAGAGAGACGGAGAGGGAGAGAGAGAGAGAGGTGGGGGAGAGAGAGGGAGGCAAAGCAGGGACAGAGAGCCGGTGCATTGGGGGAGGGGAGGTATAGCAATAAAGCACGGGGGGAAATTATGAGATTAGAGACAGTCAGGAAATGTCTTTGAAAAATGTGACGCTGTTACCATGGAGAGGTCCTCCTGAAGATTGTCTTGAAAAGCAACCTGTGTCAGAGTGTTGGATTATAGCAGCGAGTCAATAAGAAAGCAGGGTGGAAGTGGAGGCGGAGCACCCTGACAGCAGACTACCTTCGCAGGTGTCACACCGCCATCCATCATCTTTATGTGCTGCAGCAGCAACTGTGAAGAAGGGAAATACGAGCCTTCAGGATGCTAACAAGGTCCAGAGTGGAAAGTGATGTGATCCTGGTCAAAGCTGAAAACACTGCCCTTATGTACGTTTAAATAAAGTCTACACTGGCAGTACAATAACAGCCGTGTGGGTTTCCTCCTGTTAGAACGGCTCTCATACTGTATATAAGAGTCTCCACAGATCAATACTGGTCCCATTGCTCCCAGTGAGCCACCCCCTTGCACCAGGATACTTCTAAGGAAGCCTGGTGTGGACAGCAGAGTGTTTGGTGTTCAGGCTGAACGCTAGGGGGCGTCCTCAAATAAGCCTTCAGCGCATTTCCTGGTTGCGTCACCGCCGCTCCCTCCTGCTGGCCAACCCCGGAAGTGACGTTTTCATAGCATCAAGCTAACCATTGGTTCGCCAGCTAACGGAGGCGTTGGATGTTCAAATCAGTAAAAACCCTGCGTTAAAAACTGTATATTTGATGTGAAATTTCAATACTTCAATTTATACGTGGTGTCTTTGCCAGTAGATGGCGCTAATTTCAGCTGACTTCCCAGGATCCCAGGATGATTTGCAGCAGCACGCAAAGCATCCTGGGATACAGAAGGAGGTGAAGGATAGTAGCGGTGCAGCCTTGGAATGGGCTAACAGTAGGACGCATTCCCAGTACGCATTGGGAGCATCCTCAGGACTTTTGGGAAGTGGGAGGAGCTTTCACGCAGTGCTATGACGCAACCTCCTCTCAAATGCAGCCTTGGAAGGACGCAGAGCCTGAATTGAGACACAGCCAGGGTCACCGTAGTTCACTGGCAGGCTCGGGAGGGGCGAGGGTCCAGAAGCGAAAGTGAGCGCTGCAATCCCGAATGTAACCACTTGATGTCGCTGTTTCTTCTGAAAAACAAATCTCCAAATATTCCACACTGGACCTTGAAGCCAAAGTAGGAGAGAGAAAGTCCAGAAGATTAGGATTAGGATTATTGAAGCTAAAGTGCAAAATGTTCCCAATCCAGACCAGTCCCAGACATTAATGGTCCACTTGCAACAACACACAAGGTTTGTTTGCTGTGTCTCTCTCAGTCGGAGGCAGACGTTGCTCCCTTTTGATTGGTCAGCGCAGTGATCACTGCGTGCCATTGACGCGGCTGCTACAGGAAGTAAAACTGAATAGTTAGAAGTATTTCCTCAGTCGACAAACACAGTGAAAGAACACAGTGGGATCATGACTGCCAATTATTCAGCCAAGTGAACGGCACCATTGAAGCACACACACACACACACACACACACACACACACAGAGAGAGAGAGAGAGAGAGAGAGAGAGAGAGAGAGAGCAGAAAAAGCCAATCCTTCAGTTGTGTTTTGGACGGGAAAAGGAACCATTAGCAAGCAGAAACTATTTGTTATTGATTGTGTTTGCGGCCTGTGGCTAGAACAACACAACACAGACGCACAATAATCCCACTGAGAGCGACAACAGAGGGAGGAGGGAGAGAAAGGTGGCAGTTTTAATTAAATTGTTCCCTCTTATAGATGGAGGCAGACAGACAGCACTAAGCCCGCAGGTGTGTCCATGTCTCCGTGGGGTGTGTGTGTGTGTGTGTGTGTGTGTGTGAGGCGGGTTGGGGGGTGGACTGGAATGAAAGCCACAGCCAAAGATCAGAGACCCGCCTTTCATTTGTTTGTTCTGTTTGGTGGCTGAGTCTCTCCTCCTCTAATCTCTGGGCAGTTTACGGCTCAGGGCGTCTCTGTCACTTCTAATTGGTTCTGCTGGTTGGTTGGTTGGTTGGTTGGGAACTGGTTGCCGTGGAAACTGGTGGAGGAAGTGCTACTTGGAGTGGATCTGGTTTGGGTGGAGTTAATGTGCTTGGTTGCAACACTGAGACAGCCAGTGAAACAAGTGACGGTTGTGAAATCATCATCGTCTTTCAAACAGACACACAAACAAACAAACAAACAAACACACAACAGAAACTGACCCTCAGCCAACTGCGACTGCAACTGTCACAGAGCAGGAGGGTTGTTGGTTCCAATCCACCATGCAGTCTCTGTCATGTGCTGTGGGTGCCTTGAAAAGTGTGGTGTGAACAACAACAACAACAACAACAACAACAACAACAACAACATGCTTGGAAATGTATTTGAATAATGATGGCAATAAGCTCCGCCTTGAGGATGAGGCTTGGACAGATAACAGTGATATAAGTCACGGTGTTGGAAGAGAGAGCCTCTGTAATTACTGTAGTTCTGTAGTTTTGTTTTTTTTTATAGCAGATTTTGATTGACTGAAGTTATTATTGTTGCAAAGGAAGTTCAGGCTGTTGGAAAGAGGTTTTTATTAATAAAAAAAAAAAAAACTACAAAGAGCGCTCCTGCTAGTTGTACTTGAAATGATCCAATTACAGGAAGTTTTGTTTGCTGCATTTTTAATATGAAAGTTGCCTCTTTCAAGGGTTGACACGCGCAGCGGGCTTGTCACCACTACTAATGTGAGCAGTCGGAGCCAACAACTGGGAAGAGGCAGGAGGTGTTGAAGGTCTCGTGGACTGTTCACTCTTTGGCCACTTGGGGGCAGCAGAGGCTTCTGATCTGCACCAACGGCGGAGCAGGCAGGCAGGGCAGAGAGCGACGCCGACTTCATTTACAGTCTGTGCGCTGCTGCGTGAGTTGAGCTTTTCAAAATAAGAGCAGAAAGGACGGAAGTGCGGTGAATAGAGAGAGAGAGCGAGAGTGGCAGTGCAAGGGCACAGTGGAGGAGGAGGAGACACGGAGGGAAAGAACAGATGGTGAAGGTGAGAGCTGAGAGTGATGAGAGGGAAGGTGTCAGACAGGAGTCGAGCTGATGGACAGACAAGTGTGTGTGTGTGTGTGTGTGTGTGTGGAGGGGGGGGGGTAGGACAAAGTCAAGATAAGGAGGGACTGGAATATATATATATATAAATATATAACTATAACTATATAAATGTGGAGCTCCACTCGAAATCTGCGCCTCCTCCACCTCCTGCACCCCCTGCACCTCCTGCACCTCCTGCACCTCCTGCACCCCCTGCACCTCCTGCACCTCCTCCACCTCCTGCATCTGCTGCACCTCCTGCACCTCCTGCACTTCCTGCACCCCCCGCACCTCCTGCACCTCCCGCACCTCCTGCGCCTCCTGCACCTCCTGCAGCCTGGATGCTCTTGCTTTGGATTGGTTGAACTCAGCCCTGTCAGTGATCCTGGATGCATGAATGCAAGTTTCCTGTTGGTGAGATGTTTGCTGGTGAGATGTTTGCTGGTGAGATGTTGCCCATGATGTCGTTCAGGTCTGTGTGCGTGTAAGTCAGCTGCAAATGATCGGCACAGGGAGTGTGTGTGTGTGTGATGCGGGTTCAGAGGGAAGGTTGCAGTGGTTTGGCTCTGGCTCCTCCTCCAAACGCTGGTCAGGGAGGAGACGTGACTGCAGCCTGGCAGTGAGAGAGGGAAAGCAAAGTGTCACAACAGAGGAGAGGAGCAGAACAGGAAGATAATCTGCCTTCAAGGTGAAACGCAGCAGGACACCGACACAGAGTGGAGGTGTGAGCTGCTCCTGAGGTGCTGTGGAGCAGAATGACTGCCCCTGGAGGACGGTGTCAGCGTCTGGCCTGGCCCAGACCAGCGGCAGAATGCCAGGCCGTGATACTGCATGTTTTATTCAGACGGACCTTTGCTGGGCCGGAATCACTCGCGCCTTGTATTTACACTCTGACATCCTGCCTGGGCTCCTGGCACCAGGCTCAGCAGCGCAGTGCTCAGTGGTATTACCAGCAGTATTGAAGCCAATCAATACAATGCGTCCACAGAGCAATTTGATGGCCAAGAGTTACAGGTGACCGCCAGGACCTTCTGGCAAGCCGTAAAGACATTTCAGTCTCTCCAGTCACACCAGAGCTCAGCTGGCAGCCAGAGGAGGATTTCCAACACACACACACACACACACACACACACACACACACACACACACACACACACACACAGAGGTGCATTCATATAATGACTTGATTTCAACCGTAAGCAGTTTCATTCAATCAATGCACGTCGTCTGGGATTTGCACAAGCAACTGATTAATATTGTGGCCTGGTTCCCTGCACTGCACTGCACTGCACTGCACTGCACTGCACTGCACTGCACTGCATGGTGTGCGATGGTTCTTCTCCTCGGTGTGGAAAAAGTGAATTCATTGTGAGCTGTGTTTCCATGACAGTTTCAGGCAAAAGTCAAAGCGTCATTTCAAAAATTTCAACAAATTACAATTTGCAGCTGTTTCCATTGAATGGTGTGAAGATCATAAACTGTAATTCTGCTCAATAAAATCTGCATTTCCGTGTTGTTTGCTGTCCAGAATGGTTTTCTATTTTTTTTTCCTCCTCCGTCCAATCATAACGCGCCATTTTCCCCCCACCACTGTGTATGAATTATAAAGTATAAAACACACTTCACACTGATTTATCTTTGTATTGTCCTGATGTTTATTTTGCTGTGTTTAAATGGCTGAGATGCGTTCTTTTACTCACCTGACTCCAGTCCAGTTTCCTGACAGACGACTCCAGCGCTGTTTATGTAATAAATCTATAAAGTTATAGGAAGCTATGATGAAACGTCTTCTTCCGAAGCCCGCAGGAGCAAAGTTGAGGGTGGGCGGATTCCTCCTCCTCCTCTGCCTGTTGACATCCTTCACATCCTTCCTCTCTTCTTCTTTCTTCCAAATGATATTTTGCGTTACAAGCCCACATTATTCAAATGCATCCATAAATATTTATGATGACAAATGAGGGAGGCCAGATGCGGTTTTCCTTCTGCCGCAGCAAAGGAAGAAATAGCAGAAGATTTCTCAATGATTTCATTTCATTATTTCTTTATTTCTTTATAATGGTGCACTGTTCTCACACACACACACACACACACACACACACACACACACACACACACACACACACACACACACACACACACACACACACACACACAGCTGTTGTCAAAGCCCAGTGATTACAGTTAGTTTGAGCAGCAGCAGCAGCATAGTGAAGCTTGATGTTACTGCTTCACTGGATGTTTTCTCTCCAGCAGACTGGAGGAGGAGTGGAGGAGCAGGAGGAGGAGTGGAGGAGGAGCAGTGGTGGAAGAGGAGTGGAAGATTCCTTCCTTTCTTTCAATCAGCTGCTTCTATTGGCTTTGTCCTCTGTCGGTGTCAATGATCGGATGTCAGTGGTTCTCAACTGGTGGAGTCTCAGGACCTCATCATGAGGCCGCTGCTCCACTTCCTATCACGTCCAGCCAATAAATGAAGTGACAGAAGCTCCAAAAAGCAGCAGAAGAAGAGACTACCAGAGGTGAGAACTGCGAGAGGCCTCAGTGAAACACCTGACCAGGTGCTTCACTGAGGTGAACGCTTGAACAGGTGAACGCCATCAGGGAGGGGAGGGCCAATCACAAATGATGGGGAAAATACAAGGGAAGGACAAGCTGCTGACGGACGAGGGGAATAGGGTTTCAAAATAAAACAGGAAGTGACGAGACCACGAAGGGGGAACAAAACTACACACACAACATTTGGTCGCCACACAAGACCTCAATGCAATGCAATGTAATGTAATGTAATGCAATGTAATGAGAAGACACTCAAATAAAACCCCTGTTGAGAAAGAAACAGAGCTTTTACTCCTCCTAAAAGCTGCGTTTGACATTCAAACATTTTCTGATGCTGTTTGGTGTGTGTGTGTGTGTGTGTGTGTGTGTGTGTGTGTGTGTGTGTGTGTGTGTGTGTGTGTGTGTGTGTGTGTGTGCGCATGTTCACTACTTTTACTTTACATTTTTACTCTACTCTGGTTTTGAAGGAGTAAATTGTCTCCTGCATGAGAAAGATATTACAATATTTCACTGCAACAGCACTGATTTAATCATTCTGATTTGATTTGAGTTTTGATTTTTGAATTTTGAACATCATCATTGCTGTTATCGGTGTATCGGTCCTTTGCTGGGTTAGGGTCCTTGCGTTTGTCAAACCCTTGTTCTCAGTGTATGCAGCAGGGGGCACTGCTGTTCTCTCAGAAGCAGCAGAGACTCTGCTGATTGTCGGATCTCACCGAGATTCAGATTTCAGGATCATTTCTGCATCTTGACCGATGAGAAAACACTGCAATCTTTCAACTCGGTGCTCAGGAAACTTCATATAATGGCAGTGAGTACGTACAGACAACTTTCCAGAGTTCCGGCTGTCAGGGAGCTCTGCTATTAACCACACTGGTTCAAGCTGCAAAGCCACAATGCAGACCGGCAGGTGGCGCTAACAACCTATAACCTACTGCTGGGATCCGCTGCTGCTTTTTAGAAACTGCACTCATTAAACGTATGGAACGGCCCAAAGCAGAGGCTGCAGCAATAAGACAGTGATGTAAACTACAGCTTTCTAAATGGACACACCTCCATCCTTCCGTCTCCTGCACCTGCTGCACCTGCTGCACGTGCTGCCTCAGGGTGCGCTGCTCCGCTCTGCTGCAGCCTCTTCCAGCGGCCACTGGGTGGAGGCACGGTGACCTCCACCACACAGAACGGCCTCAGGAGACCCTGAACCTTCCTGCTGTGAGGTGACAGTGCTAAGCTAACAGCTGCTCGAACAACAAACAAACAAACAAACAAACAAACAAGCAAACACAACCAGAGCCGGACTGGAGCCATCGTGACCAATAGGAAACTTGCACTTTGTCTGCAACGTTGCGTCCGTGGTGATGCAGTGGACTTTGAGAAGATACCCATCATGCACCTGGGTGCCGTGGTCCTGCACTGAGCAGCGCTGCAGAGCGATGGAGGGAGGAGGAATGAAGAGATAGAGTTTGACCTCCCGCCAGGTTCACCTTTGCTTCTCTTCATCGTCGCCTCTTCCTCCTGCAGCGGCAGTAAACAGCACAGACATCCAACTGGAGCCCTGCAAAGAGAGAGGCTTCCAGTTATTCATGCTGGTTTGATGATGATGATGATGATGATGATGATGATGCAACAGTGGCCTTTATGCACTGACTCTCATATTCTGCCATTTTCGACAAAAGCCTTCATATTAAAAGTGCGCCGTGGTTTTTCTTTCAAACGCTCAGAAGAATTCCGAGCTTCGTAGGGTTTGGAAGCCGATGTCCAGCGTGATTGTTGCTTTTCAGCTCTCGGCTAACATCGCCGCTGACTACAGACGGCGGCACAAAGCAGTCAGTTCAACACCTGATGTGGACCTGCTGCGCTGCTGAGGTTCCGACTGAGCTGCTGTCAGTGAGGAACCAGCCGTCAGTCATTTCTATCTGAGCCGGCGCCACTCGCACGCCAGGTCACCCTCCTCCCTTTGCTTGAGCATCTCCGATCGTCACCACAAGAAGACACACCCCCAAAAACAGTCCGGTCCAGTCATCAGGCGCCATCTTGGCCCTTTTGGTGCCGCTGAGTAACAAAAGGTTTGAGTGTGAACTCTGAAAGACACAATGATGTGTGTGACTATCGTCCTAATGACCTCCACGTCACACTGCTGCAAGCCTCTCCACGTGACCTCTGAAATAAACACATGACCAAGCAGCTGAAGCTGCAAAGACAAGAAGGAACCTTTCGACTGTGGATGAAGCCGCAGTGGTGCCGGTGTGTGGCTTCTTCTCTCCTTTCAGACTGCACAGTGCATTCAGCCAACTCAGGGCTTTGATACAACGGAGCAACAGAAAACCTCAGCGCCAGCGTTGGAGTGTTTGAACGTTAAACGCCCGACCCTGCTTCCATGGCCTGAGGTGCAGTTCTACATACAGGCACCAGGGCGGAGTGGGGGCAACTTGTTCTTGTGACAAGGTCCACTTGGCCGACTTCAACCCGCCGACCATCGGATGCCCGGGATGAGCGAGAGCCTTGACAGGCAGTTCTACCCTAACCCTGCAGTGGAACAGAGAACATCAGGGGCTCAGCGTTCCATCAGCGTTCCCACTCCCACCTGCAGTCATCGACTTTGGGTCCCCACCTAAAGACTCAGGTCACATTCCAAGAGTTGCTCCCCCAGAGTGAGGGGCTGAGGCGTTGCTACGACGCTCCAGTGTCTCCCAGTGGTGCCACTGGATCACTGCTAAAGCTTCACGGTGTCTGGACCGCTGCCAGTTGATGAACCAATCGTACCATCGCCGTTCATTATGCCGAGAACATCTGGGCTCAAATGAATTCTTCCCTTTGCATTTTGCAGCAGGACCCACTTCAGTCCCAGTGCAGCTGCTGCATCTGCAGCTGGACTCATCCTGGCCACATGAAGGAACCTGGATACTCATTGACATGATGGGAATGCTACTGATCAGTCAAGCTGCTGGAGGATTTCTGTTGCAATGCATTGGAACCAAACATGGTTTTAGTTCTTGATTCTGAGTATTTTTTTAGTTTTAATTCAGTGAATAACCTTCAGGTTTAAAGTTTGCACATTAGACAACGGAGTCTTCAATTCTGGTTACATAGAAAAAAACCAAAAAGAAGAAATGAATCGCAGAGAACTAAATGTTACTCTGGACTTTAATTGCATCCTGCTGCTGACTAAACACCAGGGAGTTTTCTTCTGGAAGCCCTGAGAAAAGACAACAGCACCGCCCACACAATGAAGAGTGGGATTTGTTGCAGCGCTGATCAGAACTGACTTTACCATTCAGGTTATTGTGTGTGTGTGTGTGTGTGTGGGTGGGTTGTTGTTGCAGCTGTAGTCTTCCAGACGGACAGACGGGAGGGAGGGAGGGAGGTGAGGGGATGATTGACAGCTAGTTAACAGGGAGAAGCAGCTTCCTGCCAGGATTGAAGCTCTCAGCCATCAAACCAGAGAGAAAGCTTGGCAACAGTCTGCTGCTTGATTCCCCTCAGAGCTTCACGGGCGTCTCCATCGTGTGTGTGTGTGTGTGTGTGTGTGTGTGTGTGTGTGTGTGTGTGTGTGTGTGAAATGAATGCATGGACGTTTGAAACTACAGCCACGGGGTTTTCCACTCTTAATGTCAAGTATTGAACGAGCCTTTGCTGGAGAATATTCACATTGAATGAGTTTCAGCTGAAATTAAAGACAAACCTCCAGGAGCTCCTCCAGTGTGTTGGAGAGCATCACATGGCAGTGTGATGTCACAACATTCATACTAACACTGCATCGTGTAGTTGGTGAGGTCTTTCTTCACGTCCTGTCCACTCTGGACGGCCGGGATTTACCGGGAAGCTCCGCCCCCACAAACTGCACAAATCACTTCCAAAAACCACGCCTCCTGCAGTCATTTAACTGCTGATCTCAGAGCTGCTCTGGGACATCTCCACTGCATTCCAACCACGTTCTAAACCCTGCAACCTTCACCCCGACACACTGAGGCTGCACCTCCGTCCTCCACCGCTCCTCTGCACAGCCGCTGAGGTCAAAACCAAAGAAAAGAGAAGCAATCGCTTTTTTTATTTATTTATTTTTTGCCAGATCTTTGCCAAACTGATTTTTTTTTTTAAAATTTATTCTTCAAAATGTTCCCCCCAAATCCTCCAGGGGGCTCCGAACTTCTCCACTACACTGCAAAAGCATTTAAAACTTGCCAAGTAGTCAAACTACATCAGCATTCTGAATATAATAATAATAATAATAATAATAATAATAATAATAATAATAATAATAATAATAATAATAATAATAGTAATAGTAATAATAATAATAATAATAATAATAGTAATAATGATAATGATAATAATAATAATAATAATAATAATAATAATAGTAATAATAATAATAATAATAATAATAATAATAATAATAATAATAACTGGGATATTATCCAATATATTGGTCAATATGATTCCCACCTCATCAACCCAGCAGGCAGGAGACAGTCGCCACATACACTTCCTGCTTTTCCATCACACTTGTTGACGTTCAGCCTCTGCTTCCACCTGTGTGTGCATTGTGCAGACAGGACAGAATTGTTGCTGCGCCGTCTGTGCAGGTTTCTCTGCCACGCAGGTGTTGCAGTAGTTTTGTGGGTCCGGCCGTTCCGAGGATTCTGCTTTTTGCTTGACGCGCTGATGTTTTTCACCCCCTTGTGGAGCTCCCACTCAGTGCATGTTGCGGTGGGTGACTCTGTGCACAGTTTTATTCTGGAGCTCAGCTTTCAACTCGGAGGGATGCGCACGAGCCGAGGCGCCACCCAGAGTCTCTGTGGATCACCGCGGTCTGAAGACAACAGGCTCCTCCTCCCTGCTGGTGTCCGTGGTGTCTGTTTACATCTTAAACTCGTCTAAACTCACTTTTCACTCTCTCTCGCGCGGTCACAGAATTCTCCTCCGCTGCTCGTGGTTAATTGGCGCAGATCAACCAGCGATGAGATCACTGATGAGAAACAGGGATGGCGTGAAATCCTGTAAGTGTTCCAAGCCAAAGGTTCATCAGGACCAGCAGCTAATTACATGCTGACTTATGACTCTGCTATTGCCTATTAGTTTCTATTAGAGCAGGGATTCAGCTCTGCTAGTGGCTCTGTCTGTCTGTCTTTCTTTCTCCCCGTGGCTTTGGAAAAATACATCAGAAGCACTTCATTTCATTTTTTTTGGCTACTTTTTAATATGTAGTTGTCAATTTTGATAGATTATGGCGGTCCTGTAGTAACAATAATAATAATAATGATAAAAATGTGAAACTTCCTTCAGCCCGACACTGCATCAGCTTTACACTGTCTTACCTCTGCTGTCACTGCAGCGCTGAGGTGTCTGGGTTGGGTTGACTGTGGAACCAGCTTGGAAGGTCCTCCTGTTGAGAGTGAATGTAGGGGCTTCCTCTGCTGCTACACTGAACAGACAGACGCTGTTGCACAGACTGCACTTCTGCACCTGACTGGCTCACCTGGGTCAAGACAACATTTTACATCAAACAGAATCCTTATGGAAAATGTACAAGTACTCACAATCCAATCTAGATGAGGTGAAAAGCAAAGCCACTGCATGAATCTTTTGAAATGTAACATGGTTGCCACCCGTCCCGTTTCCCCCAGAATTGTTCTCTTTTTTCACCTCCTGTCCCAGAAAAAATAAAATCTCTCCCGGGACAAAATTTGTCCCGTTTCTTTTTAGGGAAAATGACAAAAACAAACTGATACGGGATGAAATTACAACCATGGAGGAGATGCAGCTGTTTGATGGCTGACTGACTATTAATCTATTAATATCATTTCTTCACACACACACACACACACACACACACACACACACACACACACACACACACACACACACACACACACACACACACACAGCTATTTATTTCAATGACATCATTAGTCTTTCATTTTGGCATCACATCATTTGGATCCAAAAGAGCCACCGACTCTTTTCAGTGAACCGAGCCAAAAGAACCGGTTCTCTGAAAAAGAGCCGGAATTGCCGTCACTACCACCCCGCCCCCCCAGATCCCCGCCGCTAGGGGCCGCTAGAGTCCGCGTGGTTCGCACCAGGTGGAGCAGCAGCAGTAGCAGCAGCAGCAGCAGCAGCAGTCACACAGCCAGCCAGCCAGCCAGTCAGTCAGTCAGTCAGTCAGTCAGCGAGTCTCTCCGGCTCTTCTTCCCCCCAGCAGCAGAGCTTCAGTCCGGGGTTTGTTCGCCTCGCAGCGGCCCGACCTCCGCAGAGTAGCCGCTGGAGACGCAGCTTCTGCGGGGAAGATCCGCTTCAGCTGACCGAGAGGAGAAGCCACACACACACAGAGACACACACACACACACATACACGGAGAGACAGAGAGACACACACAGCATGATGTTTTCCTTCTGGATACAAACCTTGTGGCTGTCCGGCGTCGCGCTCCTCTTCGGATTTCAAGGTAAGCGACGCCTTCATGTGATGCTGCTCGAGCGCCTTCGCCATCCTAGAGAAAAAAATAATAATCACCAACAAGCAAGCGGAGAGCTGACAGTTGCTAGGGCTGTGCCGTGTGTGTGTGTCGTGTGTGTGTGTGTGTGTGTGCGTGTGTGTGTGTGTGTGTGTGTGTGTGTGTGTGTGTGTGTGTGTGTGTGACTATGTGACGTGAATTCCGCTCCTGACTCGAAGCTGCGGGGCGCTGCGGGACTGGCGCTGTTTAGCGGAGCTATTGGATGCCAGCTACTGCTGCCTGCCTGCTGCAACATGTGTGTGTGTGTGTGTGTGTGTGTGTGTGTGTGTGTGTGTGTGTGTGTGTGTGTGTGTGTGTGTGTGTGTGTGTGTGACTGATGCTCGACATGAGAGGACCAGGCATCATTTAACTGAGATCTCCAGTGCGGGTTGATAGCACCTCTCTCTCTCTCTCTCTCTCTCACACACACACACACACACACACACACACACACACACACACACACACACCCTGCGACAGGAATCTCTCACTGACACTTGGATCCCTGTTATTGAGTCCTCCTCACCCACAAACTTCAACGGTAGCTGCTCCCCTGGTGGTTGTGATGACGTGTCGACTGCTGCTGCTGCTGCTGCTGCTGCTGCTGCTGCTGCTGGCCAGCCAACCACCCACCCCTGTTGTGGACAAACTGCTGTGACGGCTCCAGCTGAGCGTCTCCCACTGTGTGTCTGAGCTCCAGCAGCTTCCTGCTCTTTGCTCCGCAGTGGAATCCAACTCTGCCGCTGCCACTGCAGGGTGCGGAGAGCAGCGCACTCCTGCCCAGCTGCAGCGTGCATGCTGCTGTTGGCCTTCAGTTTGACGATGACTTGGTAGCGATAATAATAAGGACCGGTAGAAGCCAAGGAAATAAATGCTATCAATGCTAATGGATGCAGCGTCCAGTGGTGCTCCCAACTGTTGGACTGGTGGGGGCCACAGTGGGTTGTACAGTGTGCCGGGGGTGGGGTGGCGGAGCAGCAACAGATGGATGGAGTGTTTTGGCGAGCCACCTCGTAGGAGGAACCACTCTGTCCTGGAGAAAACATGATGCTAGCTCTGAAAACGCTGCAAACGCGCGGAGGAGATGCAGCTGTTTCACGACCGGCCGACCGTTGAAATCGTTTCTCGCAGTCCCGGCGGCCCGGAGAGGCCAACAGCTTCACTGGCCTCCTGTTCCAGATCATTGCGACAGGAGGTCAACGCTCAGCGCTCCACACAGACGGAAGGTTGAAGTGCGACGGTACAGCCCGTACAGTTTCAGTGTTAGCACTGCTTTCTGAAAGACATGCACAGAGCAGACGCAACACACGCACAACTGCTAGGCACGCACGCACGCACGCACTCCTTTGCACTGCTGCAGCTGTGCAGCTGTGACGAGTGTGTAGCGCTGAGTTGACTTTGTCGCTCCACTAATGAGCTGCGGGGGGGCCGGCGGGGGGGGGCAAGAGGCTCAGACGAGTGTTCAGTCGCAGGCGGTGGATGATACTTGAATGCGACTGTAGGACAGCCGTGTCAGGGATTAATTCTTCAACAGCAGTGTACCTGTCGGAATGAAGCGCTCATTGCGAGTGGACGCGTGTGAACGTGTTTGAGGAGCGAGCGCTCTAATCCTGTAATCCCGGGACGCTCTCACCTCGGCTGTTCATCGACTCTCCGGTCCACAAACATCCACCGCTGGCCGGGTTTGCTCAGTGTTGTGCACAACCGCACCGCACACCGCCGTGCACTCTGTGCTGTTTGACAAACAGCGCGCACACGCACGCACGCACACGCACACACACACACACACACACACACACACACACACACACACACACACACACACGCACACACACACACCGGCCAGTTTCAAGCTACACACACTTTCTACACTGACGACAACTCGCGCTGAGCGGCTTGTGTTGTAGAGCCGATGGTGGTTCTGAGGCTCCTCCCCTTTGTGCAAAGCCGGGCCGGGTTCTGGTGTCAGACGGCGAGACGTGTCGTTCCTCACGACGTGTGTTCAGGGAACGCTGTACGTACCTCGTCAAAGCAGCCGACGGTCCAAGTTGTTGCCTTTTGTTTTCAGCTCAACATTGTTCAGCACACAGCAGGCAGGCAGGCTTCTGTCACAGGGCTTTCATTGATCGTGACAACTCTTGTACAGCCATTGTGCATCAAATTGTGCATTTTCACATTCATTTGAATATCAAGTAAGAAACCAACTCACGTTGCAACGACTCAGTGTTTGGTAAACTGTCCGTTACCATAGACGGATCTGTCTGAACCCTCGTTCCAAAGGCTCTAGTTAGTGAGTCAGCTAGTTAGTGAGTCAGTTAGTTAGTGAGTTAGCTAGTGAGTCAGTTAGTTAGTGAGTCAGTTAGTTAGCTAGCTAGTGAGTTAGCTAGTTAGTGAGTCAGTCAGTCAGTCAGTTAGTAGTGAGTGAGTGAGTTAGTTAGTGAGTCAGTCAGTTAGTTAGTGAGTCAGTCAGTTAGCTAGTGAGTCAGTCAGTCAGTCAGTCAGTTAGTGAGTCAGTGAGTGAGTGAGTGAGTCACTCAGTCAGTCAGTTAGTGAGTTAGTTAGGGGAACTGTCCATTGGTCCAGCCGCCCATCAGCAAAAAAAAAAAAAAAAACACACAACAAAAATGAATACAAATAACAAACAACTGCCTCAAGTGACCAGAAGCCAATGTTGAACATCAAGCAGGCTGTGTGTACATGCAGTACACAGTAAAGTACACACTCTGTAGCCCGCAGGCTGAGTGGATACTCCAGCTCAATAAGCTGTGGCCAGCAGTGTTGCATTCATCCAGAATGTGTGGGCGTCTCTGTGGAGTGCGCTACTGCAAAGCCCACTGTGCAACCGCATCAGACCTGATGTGAGACCGGTGGTGCTGAGCATCCCGGGTCACCGCCTACCCAGAACCCATTGCACGAGGCCCGTTTGAAGTTCACCTCGAGTCATTTTCCTTCTTGTGTCCGGGCGTTATCGAGAGAAATCAGCTGATGGAATTTACATCCACTGAACAGAGGACAGACTGTGTGCTGCGTGATGCAGCTGTGCAGACTGGAGAGCCGACCTGGGAACACAAAGGTACGGTCGAGGGCCACGTAGAGATTCACCAAGGCCGACCCAAGCCGTCTGCTGGAGGGGCCTTCGGAAAAAGACACATCGTTACCTGTAAAGCAGCAGCAGCAGCAGCAGTGTTTAAAGGCAAAACATAATGATGGAGTTGCAAAGCTGGCCACATGGTTGTTGCCATGGCAACATCACTCATCCCACTCTGTCACTCGGAGGGGTGCAAAGTTCTGGCAGGAGTCAGGAGACGTGGACAACAGCGAGCACGCCGTGGACCTGGTCCAGACAGTAGGCTGAAGCATCTGTCTGTCTGTCTGTCTGTCTGTCTGTCTGTCTGTCTGTCTGTCTGTCTGTGCTTGGATACAGTACCTGCATTGACAGAAGAAAGAAAAACAAGCTATAAAAGTGAAAACTACAGTCCAGAATTTAAAGGAAGGGAATGGGTTGTGTGGTCCAGAGCTCCTTGCTGAACAGCACCAGAAGTCCAGAACCTGTGCAGCGGGCCCGGTGTTTGACCGGGGGGGGGGGGGGGGGGCTGCCTTGGAAATGTCTGGGCACCGTGGAATGACATCTTTGTCCTGGAGGACGGCCAAGACTCAGCCAGCAGCTTTGGTTCACTGCTCACCGCTGTTTACTGTGCAGCAGTGGAGGCCTCTGGAGCTGGCAGCCAGGGGGCGCCACTGCACACCTGAGCCGCCTGAGTCCCCGAAGCCTTCTGGAAACTAGTGTGACCTGCGCACACACACACACACACACACACACACACACACACACACACACACACACACACACACACACGCACACACACACACTTGAACAATTTATCATACTTGGTTGCTCGTTCATAACAAAAGCAAAAGCATGAACAGTATTGAAGTCGACAATGCGTGTAGTTGACAACTACCATCTCCCTCTGTGGCGGTGTTTCATCTCTGGCGTTGCACAGATCACCTTGTACTTCCCAGTTTGCAGCTGATGACTGCGACTGCTCCGGTGCTTCTCCCTTTAGTGCACCGAGGAGCGTCTGTTAAGATACACACATGAAGGAAATTGTCGGTGCACACAGCGGTCACTGCAGGAACTTCAGACGTTTTGTTTTGAATTGGAGACGACAAAAATCACTCTCGACTTAAGAGCAAAGGTCAAAGGTCGTATCAAGCTAATAGGGGACTCCTTGTGCTTGGCCGCACATTACGACTCTTGTCTACTGTGTGACGAACAGGCAGACCTGGTGAAACTATCGCTGGACCAGTGAGGCAGAGTCCTCCTCCAGATGTCAGTGCGCTGGTTTCAGAATTAAATCCCCTCCTCTCGTGGCCCGGAGGTGAAACACTCCCTGAATGCGCAGATCAAGCAGCTACAAAGTCAGCTTGATGCAGCGTGTGATGCACGGCCGTCACCGCGGAACGCACTGCAGTCGGAGCGCTCGGAATACCGGGAGCTCGACGGAACTCGCGGTTCTCCCGCAGTAACTTTGGCTGTTGGCTTTAAAGTCACCGTTTGACTTGAAAGCCACCTCCTCGTCTCTTCATCACAACTTCAAAGCCTTCAAAGTCCATATTTTGTATAAGGGTAAAAATATAAATTTGGGTGCTTTACCCCTTTTATATATAAAATAGTGAATTTCTTCTCCAGGAAAGCGAGGCAGCAGGAGTTCGTCGACACCGCGAGGTCCAAAAAGGGAAACGCTGAAAATGACTGCCACTCGAGAATATATGAAAGAAGAGCGAGTCCTGCTGGAACGGTGGAAGCGGCTGGAGGAGGAAAACCCAATAAACAAGCAGCTTCGGAAGATCATGGACGAGGGAAATCCAATCAATAAGCAGCTGCGACTCATCAAAGGCCGGGAGACCGACAGCCAGACGGACATCCGCTTTCTGGAGGACAAGATCGACGTGAGGAACTGGAAGTCCAAGATGCTGCGGCTCCAGTGCGACCTGGACAACATGAACCTCATCAATCTCAAGCTGGAGCTCCAGAAGAAAGCGTACTTCGAGAAGTACGACCGGGACGACGCGGGCGACGACGATGGCGGCGGCGGCGGCGGCGGCCCGCTGGCCATGAGGAAGGCCCTGGACGAGCTGTGCCTGGGCGAGTCCAAGCTGCGGGCCCGGGAGCAGTGGACCAAGGCCAAGCAGTTTGACCTCAACCTGTCGGTGGAGAAGCAGGCCCAGCTGCTGGAGCAGAGGAAGGAGGAGTGGGAGGCCCAGGAGAGGCTGACCAAGCGGGCCACGGTGAGGAACAAGCTGCAGGAGCAGCTGCTGTGCGAGCACCGCCAGTCGGTCAAGGAGCTCCAGAGCCTGGTGCCGCCCGTGCTGGACGAGTACCTCAACTACCAGCGCTGCCACGTCATCCCGGCCATCGTCAAGGCGGCCAAGGACAATTGACGCTGCTGGCAAAGTGACCTCCTCCTCCTCCTCCTCTGGGGGGTGGGGGGTGGGGGGGGGGTCTCCTCGGAGACGGCGTCTCCACTCGCGCCTGCTGCTCCTGCTTTGCCACGCCTACATTTGGTCGTCCGCTGCTTCCAAATCCACCTGCAGCACTTTGAACTGAAGGTTGTGTTTGAAACTGACAATGACACAGTAACCCTTTACATACAAACATACATCAGAGTTGTCAAAACGTGCACAATCGTTTGCAATAAATTCCTCGGAAGCCCCAGGTTGCTGGGATCTTCCAAAAGGGAAAATTCTCCTCTCCTGCAAAAGTTATCCTTCAAAATAAAAGGGTGAGGAAGGGCAAAACAAAACCCGACAATATTTACAGTTGGCAAACAACAACAACAACAACAACAACAACAACACAGCGTCAGAGGGTCGTTGATGGTGCAGAATGAGTGGATCCTCAGCGTAGAGGTGCTACTGTGGTGAGCTACTGCAGTGCAGGCCTCCAGTCACAGAGGAAGCAGCCTGCAGTGGAGCTGCAGCAGCAGCAGCAGGAGGTCGTGGACGTCGGTGTCCCAGTGTTGTGAGGTGTGAACACAGTGTGACAACACCTGAACTCACACAACACTGCGCTTGTTAGCTCAGGTCAATCTGCTGTCATGTACGAGTATTTAACCCCCCCCCACAGCCCCCATAGTTGATGCTATCGTTTCAAATTCAAAGGTACTGCACTCAGTATTTCAAATTTAAAGTAAAACCACTCATGCACACACACACACACACACTGCAGAGTGGAGGTGAACCCGTGCCTTCAGCAGTGTTTCCATGTCGCTGCAAATCCCTTTGCTTTTTGCTCACTGCCGCTGTAAATGGGGAAAGAATGCATTGATTGATGACCAAACATCTTGGCTCACTCCACATAGAGCAAGAGTTTCTCAACTGGTGGCTCGCGACACAAAAGTTGGTTTTACGTAGCTGTCGATACAAAAAGAGGCTCGCGTTGGCAGTGAAGTGACATCCAGCAGCTCAGTGGCAGCTTCCAGCATCACATGGTTCTGTGTGCGTCGATGTCACTGCGATGAAAATCACAAGAATTTATTTTTGTTTTATTATTTGTTTGATGACATTTCCGTGTCTGTACGACCACACACAACCACAACCACAACCACAACCACAACCACAACTACAACTACAACGTCATCATGTTCCAGTTGCATTAGACTTTAGTTACACACTCCCTTTAGTTCAGATACACTCTCTAGTGACTTCATAATAATCATAATTACAATTTTTACAAAGGGAATTGGAAGCTCTAAGGTGTGTGTGTGTGTGTGTGTGTGTGTGTGTGTGTGTGTGTGTGTGTGAGAGAGAGAGTGGTTTGTTCTTTCTGTGTGGGTTTGATGCAAGTTTCCGTTTGACTCACTGCCACTGCATCGCTGCAGAAATGAAAAGGTGAGATTTACAGGGTGTTGTGGGAGCTCAGGGGAGAACCGGAGAACTGGACTTCCTGTGAGCCAACAGAAAATGGGGGGGAGCGCCTTAAAATCACATCAAGATAAGAATCTGGGTCAGAACCGAGACGCTGCTCCTCTTGCTCCACTCATGTTTACTGATATTTGGATTTCTGGGTCCTGGACCTGGTCCTGGACCTGGACCTGGACTGTGCTCTGCCATTTGGTGGACTTGGCCGGAATACAGATAAACTACAGCAGCAGCAGCAGCAGCAGCTCAGTGAAGGCCGGTAGACGTGCTGGACTTCCACCACGGTACTGAGGATGTAATGATCCGAGGCCAGGGATGTGTGTGTTTAGTGCACAGGCACAGCAGAGCACAGTACTGCTGCACCCCCCCCCCCCACCCCACCCCTACCCCCCCGCCACTTCCTCTCCGCCCTGGTTGCTTTCCACAGGTATTGATCTTTCCATTGGCTCTCAGTTCTCTCTCCTCTCTCCTCTGTACCTTACTTCACCTTTACCTCACTCACCACTCACTTCCCCTCGGACGGTCCGGGAAGAACCGAGCAGAATTCCATAGAGACAAAACGACTCCTCCGTCCACAGGTTGGAAGAAGAGGTCCAACATGGGCTCTTCTTCTTCCTTCCTTCCTTCCTTCCTTCAGTGAAACACTTCAGCTCATCGAGAGTCACACCAGGCCCACTGCAACACGTAGCAGGTAAAACCCCATCTTAAAGACCTGTAGAATAATACCAGAACTATCTGGACGGGATTCATGCAAATCAATGCAAGCACAGCTTTCATTTGATATGCAGCTGGTGAGTATCAAGCACCGAGGAGCGCTGTCATGTCAAACTTCACTGCAGCATTCACATTTCCCTCTGGAATTTTAACCGTAATTGATGAAGAAGGCAATTTAATGTGTGGCACGTGGTTGTTTGCTCTCGCATCTGTAGTTTGCTTCGTTTGGTCATTGATTTTCCCCCGGTCCGACTCGTTTGGTAGTTCATTAGAAAGGGAAAGAGAGCAAAATGCATCAACACAACTCACTCAAGGACGTCGACCTTCGCTCCCACTGAAAAGATTTCAAAGTTACACCTGGAAAACACTGCGTCTGATCGATCAGATCGGCTGCAACACTGCCGCGGCCTCAGAGATTTCATTTCGTGTTTGACTTTATTTATTCTCAGTGGGGCGTTACTGCGTCACGTAGCAACAGCGTTCAGTACACGAGGTCTCCCGTTGGGCTGGAAGTGTCAGGTGGACCGTGTGGCCCAGAAGCATCCTGGTCACCTGCACCTTTGTCTACCTTTCATTCCTTTGATTCGAAGACGCTCCCAGCATCGCTGCAGGTGCAGTTAGCGCGTGTGGCTCCTTCACTGGACGGTCACAGGCTGGCGGCGTTAGAACCCTCGTAGCTAACCGCTGGCTTGTCGCTCGGCCGCTGTGCTTTGCTTTGTGTACACGAGTGGGGGAGAGTGGGGGAGAGTGGGGGATAGTGGGGGAGGAGGCGGAGCGATGGAGATGAGAGGAGCTCGAGTGCAAAGCCTCTTTGTTCTGTGTTGCCTGCTGGGCTCTGCTGAGCTCTCTGCCATTGAAGAATGGCTTGTTGCCTCCTTTATCTAACGTTTCTCTCTGCCTCCTCCTCCTCACCACCTCATCAATCTCCCTCGTATCTTCCATACACATCACACATCATCATGGTAGTGTATTAGATGCCCCATCTTTCCAATCCCATGTACTGCATTTTCCCTGAGTGGCTTTGAGATGACTGGCTAATCCAACCAGTTAGCTGGCCCACGCTAACGTGAGCGCTGTGCCTTTTTCCACGCTTCTCTTCCTGATTAGCGGGCCGGCCCTTTGTGTCATCATGGCTTGTGTAGATGATGTGTGTTGTACCGTCTGAAATCACAAAGCCAAGAAGTCAAACAAGCAATTAAATAAGAAACAAAATGTTCACAAACGAGGAGGGAACCTCACAGAGAAAACTCACAAAGAAATGCAGCTAATGAGTCTATTGAAGGTTCTGAACTCTGAGGGTTCTGAAGGTTCTGAACTCTGCAGGCTGGAGGTTCTGAACTCTGAAGGTTCTGAACTCAACAGGCTGAAGGTTCTACAGGCTGAAGGTTCTGGACTCTGAAGGTTCTGAACTCAACAGGCTGAAGGTTCTGAACTCTGCAGGCTGGAGGTTCTGAACTCTGAAGGTTCTGAACTCGACAGGCATTAGGGCCATGCTTGGACAACACTGAACAAAAAGTGACAACTGATACACAAACACAACAACACTTTGTAAATGAAAGTCAGCACACACTGTGGTGTTCTGCTCAACTCTTCTCCATGTGCTCACATCTTGGATGCTTGTGAATGCACTTTGTTGTCACCTATTACAATGACATCATCATTGTGTATGTATGCCATCCGCTGATCACCTGAAGCACCTGGAGTCAATTTAGAAAATACTGTCAGACGCAGAAAGACTGTGTGTTTTTTTTAAAAATTAACATTTAAACAGCCGCAGCTTTTTCTTCAATTCTAGAATTGTGTCGTTTTTTTTTTTTTATTGTGTTCCAAATTGCACGATCGATGCACTAATGGAAGCGTTTGAAATGAGGAGACAGCAGTGAGATGGAGTGCTTCAGCACAGCGACAGTATCACAGGTGGAGGTGTGGGAAGAACACCACTGGAAGGAGATTCAGTCACGTGGACCGCTGCGTTCAGAGTTGGGATTTAATCCAACGCAACCCTTCAAACTTTGTTGAAAAAACGCTGCTCTTTAAAACCCAGAGCGAAGCTTCGGCCCACATGTTGGGAAAGGAGGCCCTCGACCTTCGACCTTTCCCTCGGCTCTCCACTGCCATTCCGACTCGTGACCTCGCATCTCCACGGCTGAAGCTGCTTCTTTGTTAATGAGCAGTAATGGCGGTGGAGTGAGTTAAATGGCAGCGTTGTCGAGAGGCTGCAATCAGACCAGTTAACGGCTCTGATTGGTGTTGAGTGCAAAGCCCCTTGAACAGACTCCAGAACTGTGGCAGAACCTCTGGTGACGGACGGACTCAGCTGGACCCTGGTGGAACGTGCTGAGGGTCTGTCTGGACCTTGAGCTTTCCATCCAGCAGTGTCTTCATGCAAGCAGCGAGCCGGCCCTCTGGTGTACTGTGAGTCAGAGTTGTTTTGAAGGAGCTGTTGGGAGACGGGTTTTATCTTTGACGCTCGCTTGACTCATCAGATGGCAGCGGACTGGAATATAGCAGCGCAGGAAAATATCATTGTTCTGTCAGGAGGAAAATAGTGAATGTTATGGTGTGTATGGAAACATCAGTGGAGAACAAACCCAATGTGTCTGATAGAGAAGAAACAACCGTGGTGAAAGTACAGCACGCCGTGAACGTCCCTGGATCACCACCGAGTCTGGCACACCTCTGATGTTTGCAGCTGAGGCCGGGCTTTGTCCTCGGCCAGGAGGAACCACAGGGACCCTATCTATCTATCTATCTATCTATCTATCTATCTATCTATCTATCTATCAGATAGATAGATAGATAGATTGTCTGTCTGTCTGTCTGTCTGTCTGTCTGTCTGTCTGTCTGTCTGTCTGTCTGTCTGTCTGTCTGCCTGCCTGGCGATCTATCTGTCTGTCTGTCTGTCTGCCTGCCTGCCTGCCTGCCTGCCTGGCGATCTATCTGTCTGTCTGTCTGTCTGCCTATCTATCTATCTGCCTGCCTGTCTGTCTGTCTGTCTGTCTGCCTGCCCACATGCATGTTCAAAAATCCCTCTTTTGACCACTAGTCAAACCATCCAATAAATGGATATGAATGTTGATTGATTACTTTTCCCTTTGCGTTACTGATTCATCGACACTCGGTTGAGAATGTGAGCAAAGCTTCCTGGGTAAAGGAGACCCTGCTGAGTGTCCCTCAGCCTTGGAGCTGCAGTCTTCACAGCGACCAGGTGCTGTGGCTCCATCGTTGACGGAGGTCGAGGTTGCAGATCTTTGACTTGCAGTGGCGGTCAGCTGTGCAGTACTTTAGACATCCAGCTGTGCAGTACTTTAGACATCCAGCTGCAGATCGAAGAGTGTTGATCACTGCTATCCATCGACACAGAGGCCGACCTTGGCATTGATATCATTGATACACCCGCCACTAATAATGCAGGAGTGTGGTTGATGCTGATTGGGTTAGCATTTCTATTACTGCAGTTAGCCCTTTGTTGACAGCGAGCGATCGAGTCCTGGCCAATCGAGTGATCCTGATTCTTATATTCCAGATTATTATTATTATTATTATTATATGGGATGTCTTCGTGGTTATCGTGATGAGTGCTGGCAGTGTTCAGCTCCAGCTGGAGACCAGTCTAAAACCAGTCCGGTACCAGCGGTGTCCTGTGTCTTCAGGATGGATGCACCAGCAGGCAGGATGTCAGGGATCAACTCACACTATGTGTGAGTCAGTGTGATGGACTCCCCCCCCCCGACATCTGAGTTTGGCCTGACATTTAAATCACATGTTGTCCCTACGGGGACTTGCATGCATTCTAATCTCGTTCCCACACCTTTTTCTGTGTCTTGGCCGTCACCAACTTGTCATCTTTCTTCTTCTTCTTCTTCTTCTTCTTCTTCTTCTTGTTTTTCCCTGTGTGTGTAGATCTCACTCCAGTCCTATTGATTCTCACAAGGATCATTTTCAGTCCTTACAGTCGGGTCCCTCTGGGGGCTTTGTTAACCTCGTATGCAGTGGCAGCTCCAGTGCTGCTGTTGTGATGTCTGTTATTACCGCACTGACCCGACTGTCTGTGCTGCCGGCAGGAAGGGGTCCAGATAGCGTCTGTATAATGCCGGCTGCAGAGTGTGACTCATTTTGACGTTGTTAGTAGGGTGTGACTGGAGCCCCTGTGTTTTCCACTGGAGGCTCTGCGGTCACGGCCGGCAGCTAGCAGCTAGCTAGCAGCATGGCAGCAGCAGCAGGTGTCATGGTGCATTAGAGAGGGCAGCTTTTCAAAGTGTTGGCCCAAGAAACACGTTTAATTCCTCATAACAGTGAGCCGCCTGCACTGTAATCTGCCCTGTGAATACAAAACAGATTGGAATGCAGCTTTGTAGCAGGGGGAGACTGCCCCCCCCCTCCTGGAAGAAGCCCTGTGTGTTTGCCTCAACACACCTGTGTACACTGGGGATATCTGGTACAAGTCTACAGCTAGCTTGAATCACCTGAAGCCAATTTGCAGTGCAGTCAAGTGATTGATGAGTGACGCTACGTTAGCATGGCTAATATTGTAACCCTCCCTTCTTAGTCCATCAGTCCATGTTTAGCCTGAATGGCAAATAAATGGAGAAGTGTAAACAGGTGTGATCTCCAAGAGTGACAGGTGCACTGCACACTGTTTGGCAGGCCTTCAACAATACCGATACCAGCGTCAGGTATTGGTACCGACACGGGGGGTTGAGTACACAGAGCAGTCGGCAGAATGTAGGGCGAGGTGCAGTTTTCCTGCCGGCCGCTAGATGTCGCTGTCAGTCAGACGGGATCTAAGACTTCCAGCTGGTCCTGCCCGTGACGGAAACGGACCAGAAGGGCGTCTGTCTGGATGCTGTCGATGGCGAGTGGCGCCCATGGAGCCGCTGTTGTGGCCCGACTGGTTTCCCATTGAACTGGTTTCCCATTGAACTGGTCTCCCATTGAACTGGTCTCCCATTGAACTCGTTTCCCAGTGAACTCGTTTCCCATTGAACTGGTTTCTATGCAGAGTCACAGCTTCTGGAAGTGAGCATGAGGCAGAATATATATATATGTTTTATAATGTGTATATACCACAGTTAGTCATTATTATTGTATTTAATTCACTGCTAAGCGCTTCTGGTTAGATGCTAACTGCATTTCATCGCTCTGTGCTCGTCACATGTGCAGTGACAACAAACTGGAATCTCATCTGAATCCAATGGAAGGGAATCTGAAGATGAAACTAAAGGGAAGTTACGGTAGTTAATAAATAAAACTGAAAGTTACCACCCAGGAGTGAGGGGGGGGGGGGGGGGGGGGGGTCAATTTCTTCTTCTTCTTCTTCGTGTGCATCAGTGGAAAGTGTGATTGCAGCGCTGCTTTTCGGTCCGGCAGTAATTTCTTGATGAGCTGATTTTCCGGGAGCTCAGTGATGTGGATGATTGAGCAGAGCCGCGTGCCCGCCGCCTCGTCCAGTCACAGGTTGCTAATGTGCCGCCACTTTAATCAGCTGAAATGTCACGCCTGATAAATGTCGTGCACCATGTGACTCGTCAACATATTTGAATGAGTGACTTCCGCGGGACTCGAGAGCCCCGCGCGCAGCTCCTGCAGAAAGACCACAGCCTGCGTGTTCGTTGGTTCGTTGGTTCATTCATTCATTCATTCATTCATTCATTAATTCAGTCAGTCATTCATTCATTCAGTCAGTCATTGTTCAACAGGTCCAATAGAAGGAAACAGGCGTTGAAAGGTGTCAGGTTGAACAGTAGGTCAGGTGGACGAGGAAATATTCTCTCTCTCTCTCCTTGACCTGGACCACTAAGAAGCTTCACGGTTGTTTTACTTCCTGCTACGTGTTGATTTCAGTACAGTATCACATGTTGCTGTAGCACCTGGCTAGGTGGGAGGTGGAATGTTGCCACGGCGTAGTTCCGTAGTTTGAGCCTCTGTGGTTTGAAGCCTGGCAGCATATCAGCTGATCAGCACCACTCCGGCGACTCTTCACATCATCACTTCATCATTTGCACAGAATGCATCATTTGAACAACAGGTTCACTGTGGCAGAGAGTGAGGAGGTCAATGGTGGTCAACAGGGAAGTGAACCACTGTCAAATATGGAATCAAGTTGTGTTGCAGACTCTGTTTCATCTGAACTTGACTCTGCTTCAAAGAGACCCCCCCAACCACACACACACTCATAGTTATCACAGTTAACAAGTCTCACTCTCTCACTCTCCCAGTGTCTCACTCTCCTCTCAGTGTCTCACTCTCCCAGTGTCTCACTCTCCTGTCAGTGTCTCACTCTCGCAGTGTTTCATTCTCCCAGTGCCTCACTCTCCTCTCAGTGTCTCACTCTCTCAGTGTTTCATTCTCCCAGTGCCTCACTCTCCCAGTGTCTCACTATCTCAGTGTCTCACTCTCCCAGTGTCTCACTCTCCTGTCAGTGTCTCACTCTCTCAGTGTTTCATTCTCCCAGTGCCTCACTCTCCCAGTGTCTCACTCTCCTCTCAGTGTCTCACTCGCTGAAGACTGGCACCCGTTTTTTTTTTTTTTTTTTTACACCTTCTTTATTTACGTGATCGTGCATCTGACTGGCTGACTGACTGACTGACTGACTGACTGACTGACAGTCTCACCTCATCACCTCACAGTTAACACAGTTTATTGTCAGTATTTAACCTATTTTTCCTGTGACAGCCGCTGCCTCCTCATGGTCTTGCTGGCTGTTTTGCCGGCTGCTCCCTCCGGACGGCCTTTTAAAGGAGGGGCAGGTTTCATTTCCGTCCGGGACGAGACCATCAAGTCCGACTTTCTTTCACCTTTGAAGCTTTAATGAGCTGCAGGATCTCTGTGTTGCGTGACGGGGTAACGCGTCCCTGTGCTGTTGTCACATGTCACATCAAACAGTGACAGACACACGTACACAGAGTGAATTATATGTCAGTGTGTGTACAGCTGTAAATCCAACTGCTCATTGGACGTAAATATCTTGTTTGTTTTTTCCTTTTATACCCTTCAAATATTTTATTTTCATTTCTTGTTGCCTTATTTCTTTTTTGTTAATATCAGTTTTTTTTCATCAGTTTTTTTGCACTACGCTGTGGCTGTAATGATGCCAGCAGCTTAACCACTGTGGGATTAAAACACAAAGGCAAAGTATTTGTCAATATTTTCTCTTCTATTTGAATCCAAACGGTTGAATTAGCGGACCAGAATGAATTAAATCAAAGCAGCACATTTTGAGGAAAGCAGAGTGAGTTACTGTGATACTCATAATCCCACCAGAGGAAGAGACTGTGAGGATGTCTGACTGTGTTTGACTGCATCGACTCGGACACACGCAGTCATCCTCCTTCCACGTGGTTTGCAACAAGTGTGAAGTGAAATGTTTATTTTCACGTCCAGAAGCCCCGTGTTTCATCTCGGAGAAACGCTCGTCGTTATCATTTATTCATGTGTAGATTAAAAATGAAGCGCGGAGCCTTTGATGTCTTCTATTAGGACGACTAATAAAACATCTGGGAACAATCTGGAGGATCTGAGGCCGGACCGACCAATGGAAACTTTCACCTTCATCTCCAAAGAGACACACGGACGCAGTGATGGATTTATTCATTTCCCCAGTGGGGGGGGGGGCTTTGCTCTCGTGCTTTTAAAATTAACATTACTCATCATTACCAATCTGCTTTTTTCTCATCATAAACCAATAATAAATGTAAAGTTTCCTTGACATTCTTTTGCTGGTATTTAAGCTGTTGTTGAGTTCTAGAAGAGAAAGTTCACTTCTTCCGGCCTGAAGTGACTGCTGGCCTTGCTCAGGCTTCTGTCGCTCTGTCGCCCAGCCGCTGCTTCTTTGCTCTAAGAAGATGAAAAAGACATTTTAGGAAATATTAAATACACACATTTAGTTTTGCTGCGTGTGTGCTGACAGGAGCCGTGGCAGGGGGCGCCGTGGAGCACCATGAGGAGGTGTGAGCGTTGGCTCGCCCATACTGCACTCAGTCATTGTGAACGCAGCCCATCAGTCGCACAGATTCTGGCCGTCCTGTTGAGCGTTGCAGCAGAACTCTGGACTTTGGCTGTTGTTGAGTGTTGGTGAGGCTGAGCAGCTTGGAGCCTTGGAGTTCCTCTCTGCCTGGAGGTCCAGCTGGTCTCCTGCTGGTCTCCTGCTGCTGGAGACCAGCTACTGTGAGGTGTGATGTATGCATTCAGTACACATGAGTGCTTCTGCACACACTTGATTTCCACCACTGTCAAACTTTCAAATTCTTCTGAACCCAAGTGGACTTTTCCCGTCTGATTCCATCAGCATCTCCTTTCTCCTTCTTCAAGGCCTCTCCTCTCCTCCTCCTCTCCTCTCCTCTCCTCTCCTCTCATCTCCTCCTCTCCTCCCCTCCTCTCCTCCTCTCCTCTCCTCTCCTCTCCTCCTCTCATCTCCTCCTCTCCTCCTCTCTCCTCTCCTCTCCTCTCCTCCTCTCCTCTCCTCCTCCTCTCCTCCTCTCCTCCTCTCTTCTCCTCTCTCCTCCTCTTCTCCTCCTCTCCTCCCCTTTGACTGTACATCCTGCTGCTTCTCCTCCTCTCCTCTCCTCTCCTCTCCTCCTCTCCTCTCCTCCTCCTCTCTCCTCTCCTCTCCTCCTCTCCTCCCCTTTGACTGTACATCCTGCTGCTTCTCCTCCCCTCCTCTCCTCCTCTCCTCTCCTCTCCTCTCCTCTCCTCTCCTCCACTCCTCCTCTTTGACTGTACATCCTGCTGCTTCTCCTCCTCTCCTCCTCTCCTCCTCTTTGACTGTACATCCTGCTGCTTCTCCTCCTCTCTCACTCTAACGGTGCAGGACTTGCAGCCCTCTCGCTGCCCTTCAGACAGGATTCCAGCCAGCCTCCCTCCCCAGGGAGCTTTTTAATGCCCTTGGGCTCTGTATTGTTGAACTAATAAATTCCTCCCTGATGTCTGGCCGGGTCCCAGCTGCAGTTGAAACACGCAGTGGTGGTAGTAGGTGTAGGTGTAGTACAGCCTCTCATCTTTGGACTTGTCTAACTTTGGGCTGAGCTGAAGAGGCACTGTAGTGTTGGACCAGCTGCAGTACTGGTTTCCATACCAACTGGGAGAGATGGCAGTGTGGGTTCACATGGTGTGAGAGCTTAAATACAGGTCTGCATGACCTTCAATGAACTGTTGACTCTGTTATTCTGGGAATGAATACACGACACAAGTGAATTGTAAGGAACAAACAGAGACTCCACCAGTTGAGAACCTCAGCTTTAGCTTCTATTTATTCATTCATTTATTTATTTATTTACAATGCAGCTCCGCTTCCACAAAAGCTTCTTTTTCTTTTCTTTTTTGATCTTCTGGCCTCTCATGTGTCTTCACCCCCATGCTTTGAGATGGATTTTTTTTTTTTAAACACAACGGTTCCTCTCAGTGTTTTGCAGACGACCTTCAGATTTATATCCAGATGCAGATTAATAGTCCGTATGTTCTGTGCTGCTTCAGGGCCTTCAGGCGTGCAAACGCTGATGGAAGGGAACTTGCTGAACCTGAACCAGAAACAGAGATGATTGTATCCGGTCCAACAAACCTACCAGAGGGGCCATGAAAGTCCCATCAGCCCCTCTGTCTTCTGTCAGCCAGCGGCGAGGAACCTGGGAGGAACCTGGGAGGAACCTGGGAGGGACCTAGGAGAGACCTGGGAGGAACCTGGGAGGAACCTGGGAGGGGCCTGGGAGGAACCCGGGAGGAACTGGAGGACAAAGCCAGGTGTTCAGAGGAGCTCTCGTCAGCTGAGACCATTTGTATAGATTGAATAGTGATGGCATCTCAAGCAGGTCTAATGGACTGTCGTCTGGCTGAAGGCATCAGTCCAGCGTCACTGCATTGCTT